>NC_142934.1:72224442-72279442 GCF_046866305.1 Octopus bimaculoides | reverse complement strand
TCGCGCGCGCACACACGTACAAATACACACACGTATATATCTCTTCAACCTGTTTCATTGTTTCAGTCATAAGACTGTGGCCATGCTGGGACACTGCCTTAATTCTGTTTTTTTAGTCAAATGAAATGAGTCCACACACACGCGTGTGTGTATGATCAGGTATCAGAAGACGTGGTATCTACGGAGCAGAAATCTTCGTCGTGCCAAGTTCATTGTGCAGAATATTCTCAACTCTGTTACTGGATATGGTAATAGCATTCGATATTTGATTTATAGTCAATTGTCTGTTATCTATCTCTTTGTGGGGAATACTATCAATGTTTCTGCGTTTTGTGACAATTGCAGGACGGCTAGACACTCTCTTGCCCTCCTAAACTCAGCTACCAACTTTTACACCATTGATAAATCTGGTGTATCATGTAGGAACTATGTTTGCGCGAATGCTGTTGGGATTTAAATCCTTTTTCTGCAGGTGCTTCATTCATAACAGTACGATGCCAAATTTTGTCCATTTTGACGGGAAGTCGCTACTAGTTACTTTTGAAATCTTTTCAAATCATTTAAATGTCAGTCTAACAGGAAAGGAACAATAGAGTTTTGTATAAGTTTTGAAATTAATAACCGCATGGTTTTCAAAGCTCTACTATCACTCCTTCATAATTAACTCCATGAACATTTCATATATATATATATATATATATATATATATATATATATATATATATATATATATATATATATATATATATATATATATATATATGTGCGTGTGTGTATTGTGTGTGTGTGTGTGTATGTAAATGTGTATATGCATATATGTATATATATATATATATATATATATATATATATATATATATATATATATATATATATATATATATATATATATGTGTGTGTGTGTGTGTATATCTATCTATCCGTCTGTCAGTATATATATACACGAGCAGCTGTCGTTTACCATTAGTAAATCATCCTTCTATCTATGGCTAAAATAAAGGAGACACCTACAAAATACCATGAACATGCAGTTTAATGAATAGACAGTGCTTGAAAACGAAGCCTTCCTATAATTCTAAATGATGAACTGGATATTGGAATTCCGATTTTATCGTCAAACGTATGAGATATCCAAATATCCAAATGTTCTGTCTCATGAAATTACACATTGTAAGCATTCAAGTCCTCACACAACATTTGGTTTCTTTTTTAAGTAACGTATGATACAACCCAACTGTTTGTTGTGTTGAGCATTATTTATTCTTCCTAGTGTGTATTTCCTTCTATTTTCCAAGGGGATTATGTCAATATCAAATACATTGTTTACAATCAGATACTAGTACCGGGAGCATCTGGTTAGCATAGTTTCAGCAGTAGTTTAGTGATTATATTTTCTTGCCAAATTTGTGATTGCTCTCTTTATATAATATCGTTGGCAGTATATCTCTACAGTATAGGAAATATATTATCACATTGCAGACTGAACGAGAAATCCTCTACATAGTCACCCATCCCGCTAAGAATAACAACGAATTATACTTCATATCACACCTTGTATATAAAGTTACTATATATGCGATAGGGTAATTCCGTAGACAATATCTCTTAAATAAGCCTGGAAAGGTAAAAATGGTTTTGATCATAATTTGAGCTCTTTTACAATAGAAAAGCAATGATAATAAAGTAATATATTGTATATCCCTTATATTAATGTATAGGAACATGAAAACGCTCATAAAAATTATTTGTTTAGTAACACAATTGTAGTTATCTATTACCACTAATTAAGTTAGAAAGTATGAATAAGGTTTATAAGGTTACAAGTTCCTTTATTTATAAACTGAGCATTACGATGAAAATTTAAAATTAAGCAATATTATAATAAATTATGCTTATGATTAGTAAGAAGTGTCTATCATCTTAGAATACAGAATAAATTTTAGTAGGGGAAATTAAACATTAATATCGAGCAGATTTAATGATTACTTTTATTTAATTTGTAATGAAAAAATTCAATGAAGTATGAATATTATCAATAATGAAATTCGTATATTGGGCAAGTGATGTTTCCTATATAAAAAAAAAAAAAAATCTGGTGTCTTGTGGAATGATTTATGAATAATGCCTAAATCTATGGGTTTCAGGAGGTGACTTCCAGAACTTGATGGTATAGAATTATACACAGCGCCATCTAATTCTATATATACAGTATAAGACTTAGATGGAGCTGCGGCTACATTAATCAACGGCACTTGTAAACCAATAAATGATAATACAATAACATTTTCATTAGATAAAACCTGTTCTGTTGGTTTAATTCTTGTATATATTTCCTACAATATGCACTTTACATTTATGATTTAGTGTTAACTGAAAATACACTCAAGCCGGTACATCTTACATTCTCACCGATGATATGAGACATATTATGAAGTGAATTTTGAAACGCTTCTGTACATAACATGTAGCAGTCCACTTCTGCTGTTACATCTCGACCTACAGACCTACGACTAATCATTTTCTTCTTAAAATTTCCGCCATTACTTTATAATCTCTCCCGTGCCACATCCCTTATGTCTGTACTGCCTTTGTCCTACATTATACGAATGTAGTTTATTTTCTATGTGAAACAGCAATGAAAATACGGAGCACGCTGCTGGGCGAAGTATTCCATATAACACTGCCGTTAAAGTGATATAAATGGTCACAGATTTTAGCCATATAACGACATACCCAAGCCCAGTACAAGTATATATATATATCTACGCACATATATATATGTCATATATATGTATGTATGTACGTATGTATGTGTGTGCGCGTGTACATACATATCTGCATAGATAGATACATAAATGAATAGATTGGTTAATAGGGAGAGAGAAAGAGAGAGGGTGGGTTAGAAGAATAGAGAGTGGGAGAGGGAGAGAGAGAGAGAGGTACAGAGAGAGTAGTGCATATATGTGTATGTGTAGGGGTGTTAGGTCTAAATGCGTCCATGTTTTGTGTCTCCTCTTTTCAGAAACCGTTTGCTGTATTGTCGAACAATCAACACCGCGCGAGAGCTAGCACTGAAGTTATCGTGGAGAAAGACCTTCTTGACATGAAGGTCTGGATTCCCTCTGAATATAAGGAAAAGATTTACATCTATCAATGATTCGCGCCGCGTATCAAAATCTCGACATCATGACTACTGTTTAATGCTCTTGGGACACTGTAAGGCGTAACACGGACAGCAAAAATGTAGACAACAAAACCGTGGCCAAGAAGAAGGAATATTGCAAGGGTTCTGACTGCGTTTGTGCGCCAGAATTCATCCAACAACTGCAAGACAAGGTGATGGAACATCCGAGCGAGTGAATCCGAGTTTTGAAGTTAGATAAATAGATAAATAGATAAATACAGATATATATAGATAGAGAGAGAAAGAGATTTGAAGATGGTTCTTCTGAGATGAAAGGAACTTCTGCCAATATCAGTTGCGCATCACCCAAAAAACAAGTGACTTGCTTACAATCCATATAATATTTCACTTGCCTACAATGCATCACGATGGACTTTGGGTGTGTCTCAGTGAGGATGACATCTTGCCGTCCTACATTTTTGGTAAGAACATGAGGCTCAATTAAGAAGGCTATGTAAAGCTACTGGACATTGTAGTCAATGCCTGGCTAGACAGAGTTGCTGTTGGAAGGCCATGTGTGTGGCAGCAGAATTTGACCTGGTACATGCCATAGGAAAGTATCAAAAATTACTGTGGGGCAATTTCTAGCCTCCTAATAACCCCGTTTATAATCCCATGGATTACGATGTGTGTGATGCGGTTGTGAAAGACGCAACCCCTCTAACTGCACCACAGCCGAGTTCACTGCCAAGATCAAGGGGCTTTCGGAGATCTTTCCAGGGACACAATAAGGAACGTATGCATCAGGTTCCGGTGCCGTCCTAAAATCGTGGTGGAGGCTGAGGGCGGCTATTTTAAGTGAACTGAAATCCCCCTGCCATAATGAAATTAATTTTCTTTTGTTTTAAAATATTTTTATTTTTCCTTCATTTATGCAAACTCTCATATTTAGACCGAACACTCCATACAAGCTGTAATTTCTGCCGGGATTACATATGTACATTTTTTAAAAACTATTATTGAATGATTTAGAATTTCGGACACACTATAAAGGAAGAATCAAGATCCTAAAAATTTTACTCCATTAAAAGAAAACAAGTACATTTCTATGAATAAATAAACTCTGATATATTGCCAAACTATAGAGGGAAGTTTTACCTTATTGCCCAACTATATTCTATTTTCCCCAGAATCATATATTGTTGAGGGTGTTGTCACGCAAACTTGATCACAGGAATTTTCAACGGAAACAAAAAGAGGTTGTCTCTGCTTCGATGCACGTTTGAGGAGTATTACCAGGACCAAGTAAAATTTTCCGCTTGTTAGTACTCCAATATTTTCGCCTCCTTGACTATATTCTGTGGAATATGATTAGAGTTAATATGCTCTTGATAGCTTTCCACAATTTTGGCAACACCCACATTTGCTTTCTTTTGACGGACTGGATGTTTTAATTAGTCTCTATATTATAGACTTTATATTATGAACTAGCATAGCAAGTTCTATGCACATTCTCTCATACATTTTCTTGCATAATTTTGCAATGAAGTTTCTGATAGCTACCTTGAAAATGTTTGAGAATTAAGTGCTTCATTAATCGTAGCAACTTCTTATTTCTTTTGAAATTTGTTTTTTTCTTGAAACTTACTAATTTTGCTACTCATTACATTTAAGACGTTACTATTAATATTTACTTTACAAACACAGATGCACACACACACACACACACACACACACACTCGTACGCGCATATGTATATATATGTATCTCTGTGTGTCATACCTATGATGCTTGCACCATGCTTCCCACGCGCGCACACACAAACACACACGTATATATGTACATATGCATGCATGCGAGTAATGTATAATAGATACTTACAAGACAAGCTAACTTAATGAAAAGTTACATATGCCGAAAAACCGAATGCGGTTTCAGACGAGTAATCCTGTTAATTTGAGATTACAATAGTATATAACGTTTAAAAACTAACAACGGAACGTTTTTCAGATTATAGAGATTTTTCTGCAGAATGTGAACCTCAATTCAAAGGACATATAAGTGCTCATTGATCTTAGTCATATAGTGTCCTGCAATAAAATATCAACGTTTACATTTCTTTGTTCTAGTGGTCTTCTAATGTTAGCAATAGTAATGTCCATCAATATAAAACTTATTACCTAGAATCATTAAGAAATATATAGGAAGACAATGACACTCAACTCTGTGGTGCTTCGATGCGTTTTGGGAATATTGAAGATGTGCGGCCATTTACTGCTTCACAATCATTCTTTTTATATATTTGCATAAAAATACGTAATAGTGTTCTTTTGAAAAAATACTGATTTTCTAATAAACTTTACACGGGAACCTAAAAAAGGAAAGATAACTGGGAGATATTAGTTAATTTTAAGCTGTAGACTAGTCATTATGAATAAAGCATTACGCAAGATTGTCACCAATTTTTTTTTGCTCTACGGAACTTCACTCACCTAATGTACGAAATTCATTATAAATAATATTCATACTTCATTGAACATCGAAGTAACCGTCAGTTTCACATACAACGGTTATTCCTGCTGTACCACGCTACGATTATTCATATCTCTGTTTTCATAGTGAGGAGTCAATTGCGAGGATGTAAAATACTATACCATACCAACCCCGAAGCATTGCTCCAGACACAGAATGAAGAAACCCGTTTCATCCTCTCAATACAAACACTGCAACTACTGAACTAGCAGCAACCACTTTTGACTCTTTCAGTGCATTAGCGAATTCCGAAAATTGCTCCCTGTTTACAAATAAACCAACGAATGAACCTAAAATTAACCTACGTAACTGCTTTGTATAATTACATATATCTACTTACCAGCCTCCAAGATTATTTCTTTTAACCTATGTCTTTACATTTCAAATTAGATATAAGAATTTGGAAAAAGTTGTATTAATAATAGTCAGTTAACTCAATATCATTGCGAAAATTGTCCCTATTTAATCAATACCAAATGGATGTTTAAAATTATTACATCCCGTATAAGTGTGACATCAGCTTCTCCATATTAAAATCACATTATTATTGTACGTGCCGATGTAACAATTCCGTTAAAGAAACCTAAGACCAGGTTTGGTCAACCAAAATGTTGTTGCATAAAAATTTACGAGTCTAACCATGAGTGAGCACCATACACAAATTCTGTCATTCTCGTTTACTGTCTATTCGAAGTCAAATTTGTTTTCATCAGTGAACACCAGTTTGGGCGGCGTGCATTCAGCAATCTCACGCAGGATAAGATGACTCTCTCCAGTCTCAGGGACAATCAAACTCGCTTGAGCACACGACAGTAGATCATCTTGTAGGAGTGAGACCTGAGATCCTCCTTTGCCACTCGATACATCAATGTTCTGTTTATTTTTGCTGTGGAAACCAGTTTTCTGATGGAACGACGAGGCTTTCCACATATCATTTCTCTGGTACTTTCGATAAGCTGAAGGAATCGCACATTTCTTTTTCGGCCATGTGCAGGTTGACACAGTAAGCTTTTATAATGATGTACAATTTTCATACCTTATCACATTCAATAATAGTTATTAAAGTCCGAAGATTCGGTTAGCTTAATTTCGAGACGCCCTATATCTATATATATCAAATAGTTTGATTCAACTTTACGTGATTTAAATATCGTAGACGTAGGGTCAAATGTGTGAATCCAACTAAAAGTGTTCAACATTATTACATGGCTTTCTTTCATTTACACACACACACACACACACACACACACGCACACACACACACACACACACACACACACACACACGCATACACACGTATTTGAGAGATATACCCACAAATATATATGGATGTACATGTATACATTTAATACACATACACATATATGCTGATAACAATTCATACATAAACATTCACAAGAAATCCACGTCACTCAGTAATCATTGATACGTACACAAATTTGAAGAGTGAGATATATTATGATGAAGTGAAATTTTATAACATTATTTTCATCTAACGTTTTCTATTGAGAACTATATACACAATGCAAGTATATTCTTCCTTCTATAATTATCACTAATATATATATATATATGTGTATGTGTGTGTGTGTGTGTGTGTGTGTGCATACATTTAGATAAGTAGGTAGATATTCACATATATAACAATATATATATATATATATATATATATATATATATATATATATATATATATATATATATATATATATATACATATACACACCTATATGTGTGTGTATGTGTGTGTGTGAGTGAGTATGTGCGTGTGTGAGTGGGAGGTGGATGTGCATCCAAATCTCCGTTTGCTAGCTTTCTACACTTTCAAATATAAAATCTACTGCTTTTGTCTACAGAATTTACACACCGACTTATTCAGATACATTCACACATGCATGTATATACATGCATGCATACTTCTAAAATCAAAAGAAACAGGAGAACGAAAACTACAATATGAATAACCTGATGATGCCTAATTTGTTAAGCTCATATATTGATCTGCAAAGTAAAAAGTCTACGAGATACTGTTTTATTTTCTATGAATATCTAAACTGAGCCTAATTGGGAGTTGGATGAAATTAGGATCAATGCAGCCATATACCACAATACTTTGATCTGTTTATCTAATGCTGAACATCTTTTATGGTATATAGTCCTATTTATTAATCTTACTCGGTATGCCGGTGTCATTTCTAAATGTGAGTGTGTGTGTGTGTGTGTGTATTTGTGTGTGTATGTGTGTGTGTGTGTGGTGTGTACTGTGTGTATACATATGTAAGCATATATGTAAATATATATATATATATATATGTATAAATAAATATATATAAATATATATATTTATACATACACACACACACACACTCACACAGACACACGTACGCTCGTATGTGTATGAGATTGGTTTGAGCTGCCTGTCTAGCAGTACGTGATAGTGATAGAAGACTATGTATGTGTGTATGCATGTGTATGTATGTGTGTGGGGGTGTGTGTAATTATGTATATTTATGTGTGTGTGCGTATTGATATGCGCATCTAAAATCTGTACATACATTCGTGGAAATAATTACGCCAGTATGTGCATATAAAAATATGAATATCTTTTTGGTATGGAATGCTTTACATTCAACTGAACTCGCCTTGTACTGAATTGCTGCATGTGAGCTATAGTTTAACATTAGAGTAAAGATCTTTCACAAACCTGCATTGTAACATACTTTCAAATTTAACGCACTTTATTTAATAATGAAATGATATACCTACGATGAATATAACATTTCCTCATTTTTAATGATATATTGGTTTCTAATTTTCACACAAGACCAGCAAGTCTGTGGTAGGGGCTAAGTCGATTAAATGCACGCCAGTATTCAATTGGTTCTTATTTTATCGACCTCCAAATCATAAAACGGTAAATTACCTCGACGGAATTTGAACTCAGAACGTGCGAAGCTTCTCTAAGCATTTCGCTCGGAGTGCTAACGATTCTGCCATCACACCGCGTTATATAGTCATATATTGAGAATATTTTTAATAAATGATGGAGAAAGTATTTAATTGAAGCAGAAACTATTCTAAGATGAGGAATACGGAGAAAATAATTATTCTGTTGTTAATTAAATTGACCAAAGTTTTCGATTTAAGAATGTTCTTCTGAAACGTGTTTAGGTGGCAATATGGCTGATATATCAAGACAAATGTTATTTGGATTCTATTCAAGTGTTCAAGCCCCGCCGGAACAACCGTGCCTTTTATTCTTCAGGAGTTATTAAATAAAATAATCGATAGGGCATCGGACCAGATGCTTTCCAGTTGTTACTACGGCTCTTTAATTTCTGAAATGAACTCATACCTTAGCCTATGTGAGTGGTAGACTTAATCCATTTTTCTAATAAAGATCGCTGTCCGTTTCCTCGGTACGTTTAGTTGAGCACAGTTTCTATATTTTATTAAATCTCAAATTTTGCGGAGCCAAGTAAAATTGCGGTTGACACTGATGATTGACACTATCCAGACAGTGGCAGGTATTTTGTATAGCTACATATTTACACGTGTGCGCCTGAACATGCATAGATGTGTACTTGGTGTACAGACTGTCTTTCCATCACCGTCAATAGTGAGGTCACAAATAACTCATAAGAGAAGTCCCACAACCGATGGGTTATATTACAGATGTCAAGTGACGAGAGATAAAAGAATGGCAAAACTGAGAAGAAGAGATGCTTTGTTGAAGAAAAGATAATGTCTATCCAAGCTGCAAAAGAGTGATGAGGGTGAATATTTACCTGAGCACACCATCAATTGATTGATATAGAGGACTGCGCAGAGCGATTGAGATACTAATGTAATTCCAAGTTTCCTACCCAAAAAGGTTTTTCAACCATATATTTGCATGCTATAATTTATAGTCTTATATGCAGCGAAATCCACTCTTCTAATACATAAGAAGATCTTCAATTATCTCCCTGATCTTGCTCAACAGCTTGGCACTCGCGTTGCAGGCTGAGCGGTTCATGTATTTCTCAATCGCACTCCACACATACTAATGTGTAGGGTTACAATCGGGGAAATTAAGAGGCCAGAAATCAGCGTTGCTGAGTCGTAGAAATTCCCAGACAAACACTACTTTTGACAGTAGTATAGCAACGAGCTGAATAATGCAGCCAAATATATAGGCCTCCAACAACAATTCCTTCCAGCCATGGTTTGATTGCAGTTTCCAGCTGCTTCACATAGCCGTCTGAACTGAGTCTAAGGCCCTGTTCAATGTTGTGAGGGTGAATTCCGGCATGCAGACTCAGTCGGAATACCTGCTACCTTCCTTCACGTTGGCAGCTTGCATCTGTTCATATCACTTCTTACAACTATATCAATTTTCATAGATCATTGAGCAGAAATCGTGATGTTGGCACTTTGATACGCAATGCGAAGTATCGTGATCCAATATTTAGATGGTTTCCAGTCCTCCTCTTTGTCAGCAAACCTTTTCTCAACTATAAATATAATCTTTATGCTCCCTAACTTCATTGACTGTTCACCAATACATGGAGCTGTTCCTGATAGAATGAAACATAAATATCGTTACGTTTAGCCCGAACAACCGTATGTACAGGTTTGTATCCGATATTTACCGTCGGATGATATACACGTCTCCAATAAACCATATCATTAACTTTTCTCAGTCATTCAACGGCAGCCACGCTGAACACCCCCTTGAAGAGTTTAGTCGAACATATCGATCCTAGTACCTATTAATTAATTATTTAATTTATTTATTTAGACCTTCTGCTCACCTTCTGCGGAACCGCTACTTCAAGGGGACGTAAAGAAATCAATACCGGTTGGCAAGCGGTGGTAAGGGTAAACAGAAGCACAAAAATACTAATATATAGATAAATGCGAGCGCGAGCACACACACACATACACATATAACATGGGCTTCTTTTTAGTTTCCGTCTATGAAATCTATTCACAACATTTCGGTCGGTTCAGGGCAATGTTAGAAGACACAGACACGCTTGTGCAAAACCTGTAAACAAAGGCACTATTTTGCTCACAAATTGTGATTCAAAATAGAATTAAAAACTAAACAGTCGACCTGAAGAGAAAATGAACAAAAGCAAATGGCAGACAAAATTAGAAAATAAATAACAAAGACCCCCCAAAAATACATAGACGGTGGCATCAAGTCTAAAGCTGTTAACAGTATGGGGTTGAAGAATTATTTCTTTTAATGACGGTCGATGAAGCATTTGTAGAAGGATGAATATAAAATTAATCGAACTGACAAGTTTGTGATTTAATTATAGTGTGACAGTAACTGAATGATTGAAATTAAACTTAATAAAAACTTCATCTCGAGTGTTATTCTCTTATATTTACAATTTGATATTATTACAACATGTTTATGTTTTATTTTTGTGTAGTCATTTAGCTGCAGGTCAACCTTGATCTAGTAGATCTATAATCAATGAGGTTCCTGTTATGAGATTAATTTTATTAAAACAGTCTACTTCAGACTACGTTACCGAACGTAACTTTCTCTTTTGAAAACAACAAAGAGTGAATTTAGAAATAAAATGTATAAGAGAAGGGGATATATTTGCGAGAAATAGTGTGTTAGAGATTTTAGTCCCATGTGAATCCTCGTGCAGAGCACCATTGTATACCTACCATGACCGTTATATTTTTTCAGGAGCCTTTTATCCCGAACTATATTATGATATAGAGAAATTTATCTGCTTATTCTAGCACATAGATTGTTCACTTAATAAGTCGCCCTATTAAAATATAATTCTAGTAGATCGCCAATACCAGACTCAAATGCTCTCGAATGCAATGCTGATGTGGTGGAAATGGACCTCTAATGTTATATAGGAGAGGAAAAGGAAATATTAAATTGCCTTCACTTGAAGTGGAGTGAAGACATTTTAACAACCCTGACAAGTCAGCGATGTATATATAATAATTCATAACAAAAGCAAAAGGCATAAATAATGGCTGCAAAGACTACTCAAATAGTTTGTTACTGGGGAGGGTGAAAACTAACTTAATCTCGTTGGGACGTCTCACAGGGCATAAGGTGCTGGAAGAAACAGCATCTTTTTTTTCTGTCTAACTCACTAAACAATATACCAATTCGCCTTCGAAAATAGCTGCTTCTAATTTAGGAACGGAACAAAAATAGCAATATTTTTGAGGTTCTTAGTCGATTAGTTCGATTCCATTACTCGCTTGACTTTTTATTTTATTCATCTCGAATGGTTAAAATCAAACTTATCTACAGAGGGATTTGGAAAGTGAATGCAAAAATTCGGAATAAATACTATGATGCGTACTTTTTTGACACTCTAATGATTCTGCCAGCTCGAATCTCTTCACTTCAGAATAGTTTCAAATTTGGCAGAAATTTTAATTAGAGTCCACTTGATTACTCGGCCCCAGTGCTCAAATGCCACCTCATTTATCGATCTCGGTTGTCTCTCCTATAATAATAACAACTGTAGTGTAGTATCACAGTTTGGGGTAAAAGGATTTTTATAATATTTTTTTATACACAGTATTTAGTCAACAACAGTGTTTTTGTTATCATAACAGCATCGCTGAAATTCTGACGATAAATTTTGGTAGATTATTTTATCGCCCCTTCATGCAAAAGTAAAGTCTACATCGTTATGATTTGAACTACAAGATAAATGACAAATAACTTTCAGAAGTCATACAAATTGAGTGTTTAATGTTTCTTCTACTTCGTTGGTCTTAATATCATAATAAAAATGTTTCATAGTTTAAAATGCAGCATTTAATATGTCGCATAATTAACAATGCAATCAGACACAACAAATTACAGTAAAAAGTATTTTTTAAATGTGTTATTGTATCCAAAGGAAAAATGATAACGTACGTACTATATTCCAAATTTGTAGCTCAGTTCATACAACTTTATCTATTGCCGAAAGACAGAGTTCAACAGATTTCTATTTATTTTTTTATAGTTTTTGACGTTTAAATTTGTATAAATCAAACTATTCGTCACAGTTTATTAGTTCAACTAGGTTACTAAGTTAAATTTTATTTATAGAGTTAACAAAATTGCCAATGGCGGTAAGCAGACAGCTCAATTTAGTGAAATATATAAATAAATATAATTTAGTTTTACGAGGCAACACAAAATTTATTTTATCACAGAATGTCTGTAATATGTTTCTTTTTAGTTGGACAAAATACAAAATTTCACAGAACGACAAATGTGGGGCACGGTAATTGTATTAGTAATAAAATTTTGTTGCACTGAGTTTTACTTTATTATTACTATTATTATTATTATTATTATTATTATTATTAGTATTATTATTATTATTATTGTTGTTGTTGTTGTTGTTGTTGTTGTTGTTGCTATTATTGTTTTCTTATTGCTCTTATAAATTCAGGATGTTTTTACCATGGAACATGAGGAACAGTATGCGGAAAAATATTTTTTAAAAGTCTATTCTCCAACAGAATCTGTAAATCTGGAAATCAGATGTTTGTGTTCAGACGGTAACTCTGTTTATTGAGGTATATTTTTTCTCATTTTTCTCTGTCCTTGTTTGTCCCCTCTGTGTGTAGCCCCTTGTGGGCAGTAAAGAAATAAGAAATAATCGTACATGGACAAAACAGGGGACCGAGGGGGGCAGGGAATGTCAGCAAACCTGGAAATGAAGCAGTCACCGAGGAGAGAGTGAAGGACGTCCATTGATGCTCTAGCTGTTTGGGCCGTCGCCCCATCCTGGTGAAACAACGCACGTCGAATAGGCATACGTTTCCGTAGTCATTCAAGCAGAAAGATGTTGTTTATTATCTTGATGTAACGCTCGGAGTTCGCAGTAACAACGTTTCCATTATTGTCCTCAAAAAGGTAAGGGCCAATAACGACAATTTTGTTGATTCACCATGACGTTGAGATGAACATATGCTTCATCACTCATTCACAAAATGAGGTTGTAATTTGCCTCAAAAATTGCTTCCGTCTGACGTGCGAAGTTATGCTGATGTGCATAGTCCCATGGTTTCAACTGTTGCCCAATGACCAATTTGTACGGTTGGAAATACAGATCTTCATGCAAAATACGCCTTACCGATGGATTACCGATGTCAAGCCCAATGGAATGCCTCGAGCAGAGCGATTCCGACTCCGTATCAAAGCTTGTCTAATGCGTTCTACATTTTCCGGGGTCCGTACCGTTTGTGGCTCCCCCAGCAGTCTCCTATTCATTAGTGTGCCTCGTGCACGAAGTGTATTTACCCAACATAAGATTGTGTTACGCGTGGGAACAACCAGATTTCGGTGAATGTTGAAGTGACGCCGAAACCTACGCTGAAATGCTCTGTGACAGACTCGTTATTCTTCACGTAACTGTCGTAGGCAAACACGCGATGCTATATCGTCCACAGCATCATGGATTCACCTGAAAAGAAAAGAAAATGCTAAGACACCACAGGCCGAATGGTACCTATTGGAAATATGTCCCTTCCCTTGGGGCTGAATAATAGCCATTTCAAAAACGTTCGGCCTCCTTGCCTTACCCTCTAATTACTGACTCCCTTCACTAATCCATTGCCCTTCTGTATTAACACTGTTTCTTCCTATCATCCATGCTAGTCGACCATTTTCTATACAATCAATATGAAACGATTGAATTTAGTCGCGCACACTTAAGAGGTTTTGTATCAGAATCACTGAACACCATCTGCTGCATGGGGCTTTCCGGTTAGAGATTCTATTAAGCATCTCTTTTACACTTATGATATTCATATATTCTTAATTTCACCTAATTTCCAAATCCTTTTAAAATTTACATAGCAGATTCGCTTCCACATTTTATCAAACGTCTTTTATTCTATGCTTCAATTTCTCATAAATCATTTCCTCGATGTTCATTTTCAACGTTCAGCTGAAATTACCTTTCATTGTTTCGGAAGAGCCTGTTCTGCTAGTATTGCTTTACTATTTTTGGTATCTATTTCTCGTTTTATTTGGTATAGCTTTAATGCATTAACTTATCTCGACTTTACCCAGGTGGAATCCTATGTGTTTAAAGTAGTACTTTCATTGAAGGTAGCTCCTGTCTTTATACATAAGCATCATCTTTTCTAATATTGACTTTTTCCTTCCAAGATCTTTATTCAGCTGTTTAAATTGCTTTTCCACGGGACATTTTGTTTTGATATCTTACACCACGTTTCTCCGTAGCAACAGACGCTCCACAATATACAAGGCAATTTAGATCTGTTTTATCTTCAACATTGATGTTCGTTAACAACTAGACCCTCCCATTACTACTTAATATAGTTTTCCTCTTTTGGTTCTTCTCAAAGGCGGCAGTCACTTCATTTAACTTGTTCGAGTGACCTTTCAACCATTGTAAAAAGCTCCTTTCCATCCCTATAACATTCATCCCTTTCACAAAGAAAAAATTGTTTTCGCCTGGGTTGTTATTTTTCAGGTGATGTACTATATTTCTTCTTCGATTACCTCTTTTTCTTTCCATGCAACAATGCTTTACATTTTTCATTGTTGTGTTGATGAATAAGCGTTATTATTATCCCTTTGATGTCACTTTTTCGTTCTCCTTTTTCGGGGTTGGTGAAATAAGTACCAATTGAAAAGTTGGGTCCACGAAATTGACAACCGCCTCCCCTAAAATGTCAGGTCTTGTGCTTACACTAAAAAGGATTATTATTATTATTATTATTATTATTATTATTATTATTATTATTATTATTATTATTATTATTATCATTATTATTATTATTATGTCTTCTTGTCACAGGTTTTGTTGGAACTTCCCGAGTCGTGGATATGTAGCGGGCTTGCTACCTTCAGCCTACGGTACCATGTTGTTCAATACTTTCCTGATTATTCTGGCCGTGCCAAGGAGCCAACACTTTTACGATATTTCTGTTGGGTATTCTATTCCAATTTCCGTTTTATTCCTCTTGATTCAATCTGATACTGTCTCCAAAGACCCAACAATAATTGGCAGTATGTTCACCTCCTTTATTTTCCATAGCCGGGATATTTCGTACTTAAGAAGGTTGTATTTATCTATCTTTTCGCATTCATTCTTGATTATATGCAACATCAATTATATAGCACATATGGTGCATTTTGTCGATCACTACTAGTTCCGGTCTGTTATGCTCTAGCACCTGAACTGTTTGGGCTGGAAAATCACAGAGGATTTTGCTAAACTCTGATTGCACCACACTCTGCGGTTTCTGCTCATACCTGACATTAATATTATTATTATTATTATTATTATTATTATTATTATTATTATTATTATTATTATTATTATTAACATCTTTCAATTCTGCTTCCATTTCTTGCCGAGTGTCTTGCCGAGTGTCTTTCTGTTACCTAGGGCAGAGAAACATACTGTATACATTGGTAGGCCAATAAAACAAACGCAAGATTGTTCATTTACAGAGACGTGTGAGAGATAAAAAGGGGAAGAAAAATTTAAAAAAAAATGGAAACAAATAAACAAATAAAATATTATTTTCATTATTATTATTACAAATATTATAGTTGTTATTATATAAATTTTATTTAAAAATATATTTCTGTGTGCATGATTAACTACATAAGCAATTATATAATCATTCGCGTATATTTGCATATAAATTTATTTTATTCTTTCATTACACATACATATAGATCTTAGGATGGATACACGAATGCTTCCACGAACGCATACACAAAAAATACACACATACACGCACATGCATGCATACAATCTATCTATCTATCTATCTATCTATCTATCTATCTATATACATATATATATATATATATATATATATATATATATATATATATATATATATATATATATATATATATATATATATATATATAGATATAGATATGCAGGGCAGGGAATCGTCAATTAGTAATAAAATTAATAATTAATTTTTGTTTTGTGTGTATCAAAAATATCGCTAGCAATCTGGAGTAATAATTTGTAGTTTTGAAATCAGTAGTTCTTTGACTGCTATTTCTGAATTCACAGTATGTTGGAGAAGCAGGATACTGTCAATCCCTATATATTTATGATTATATATATATATATATATATATATATATATATATATATATATATATATGCGCGCGTGTGTGCATGGAAACATGCTGTCATATATCATTAGCTATATATGCGACTGTACATTTCACAAACCATTACCCATATGTGAACAATTTGGTGAATGGTTTAGCTTTAATTTGTTTGTTGCAATATTCTGCATGAATTTTAGAATTGAAAAGACGAACATATTAACAGGTTGTGTATTATTATCAGACACCATATTTTTCCATAAACCCAAATGAAATTAATTTTCCTATTCGTGATTGAAATTTAAATCAATATATGATTGGGTCTCCCTGTTTAATATTAATAAATAACAATAAGCAATAACTATATTTTGTTAATGTTGGTGCTTTGGACGTTTTGCGTGGTAGCGTCTATATATTAATTTTATTTTCCAAACATTTACTAATGTTTTACAGCGTAAATATTTTCGAGGGTGACAATGTATCGTATTAGGGTGTGCAATTTGTTCAAATTTGAAAATATTTTATTGATGTAAATGGATTAACAGTTATTTAGATTTAGACGACAATGTATAGCTGTTAGAATTTGTTTCTAATCGATACATATTCATCGACCAAGACGGGCTGAAGTTTTTTTAAACGTTGAAAACAGCAGCATATATATAATGAACTTACGAGACGTAAGTATTTCTACATACGTAAATATGTTTCGACTGAACATATTGTGCGAATATCTGTGTCTTTAAGAATTCTGTCTCGTGTCAATGAGTTGGTCTCGAAGAAGCGAGGGTACGTGGCATATGCAGGCGTTTCGAGGCCGGTGAGATCGGCGTGCTCACTACTTCTGCTGAAAGTCAACGGCGCCCCCACCACTCAGAAAGATAAATAAAGTAATAAGCTCCCGAAAACTGACGTGTTGGAGAACAAACTCGAAGATTGGGACGGGATTCATGTGAGAGTCGAGTGAGGTGCTCACGATATGGATGATATATACACACATACATGCATGCATACATACATATATATATATCTATATGTATATATATATATATATATATATATATATATATATATATATATATATATATATATATATATGTTTGTGCGCATATGTATGTATATATATATATATACATACATTGCCGAAATCGACGGAAAATAAATGTGTTAAAGCTCACAAAAGGTAGTACTTGTTACTTCATAACGGTCTACCGTAATATATTAACTTAAAGAAAAAGTTATATATTACACTAAAAGTTTAATATAGTAAGTTTAAAGTCAGTGAAACAAGCTAAAGGTATCGTCAATAACCGCGTCGTTACACGTCGTAATATATTTGCAATCGAACGTAAGAAGCAAAAAAAGAATTGTTTTGGAAGAAAACTTCGTACAAGAACAAGGATTTGGAATTTTACCTCTTACGAATAAGTATCCTTTTCATTTGTTTATTTTCTTTTAACTTAGGTAACATTTGAGTTACAACATAATCTTGTTTACTTTACGAATAAGTATCCTTTTTATTTGTTTATTTTCTTTTAACTTAGGCAACATTTGAGTTACAACATAATCTTGTTTACTTTCTGAGAATTCTCACTGTAATTTTCATTTAACTTTTATTACAATGACCACTTAGCTCTGATTCTCTTTAAAAATAGAAACCTTTACGACCCCCCCCCTTCTTTTCACTATCGTTTCGTTTCTTCTCTTCGCTTTATCTCTACAACTCTTTGAATTACAAATCCCATTTAGAATTACGAATTTTCATTTTTCATTTTTCGTCCTCCTACACATCTTCGTTACCTGCTCCCACTCTCTTTCATAAGTACCGCTTCCTCTCTCTCTCTCTCTCTCTCCCTTTATCTCTTTACACCTATCTCTCTCCCTCTCTGTCTTCCATATCTTACTCTTTTTCTCATCTCCCTCCCTCGCTTTCATATCTTCCTCTTCTTTCCATATCTCACTCCTTTTTCTCATCTCTCTCCTTCGCTTTCATATCTTCCTCTTTTCTCAGTTCTCTTCCCTTTCCATTGCATCTCACAACGCCTTCCTCTCCTTCTGTCACTTCAACCTCTCCCTCATACACTTTTCATTTCCCCCTCTTCTCAGTACGTGTCTCCCTTCCTCTCACATCCTTCATCATTTCTTGTTTCTTCCTCTTTCTCTTCCCATCCTCTCCCTCCCTCTGTCTCTCTTTCTCCTCCCATCCTCTGTCTCTCTTTCTCCCCCCATCCTCTTTCTCTGTCTCCTCCCATCCTCTGTCTCTCTTTCTCCTCCCATCCTCTGTCTCTCTTTCTCCTCCCCTCCTCTCCTTCACTATGTCTCTCTTTCTCTCCCCCTCCTCTACCTCCCTCAGTCTCTCTAACACCCCACACTCCCTCTCTTCCTCCTACCACCCTCTCTTCCTCCTTCATATCTCACTCTCTCTTTCCTTCATATCTCCCGCTTTTTTTTCCTATTCCCCCCCTCTGTGTTTCTTCTTTTCTACCTCCCGCTATCTTTCACTTCCTCTCTTTCCTCTACTCCCCTTCTGGGCTTAAAAAACGAAGATGGCACCAAAGTGGGAAAAGAAAGAGTTAGATCTTCTGTTGCGAGCATGGATGATTGCTAATGGCGATGCCCCAAACAACATCATCACTGCTGCACTGAAGAATAATGGCTTTCACAGAACCGCTGAACAGATAGAGCGGAAGAAGAATGAATTCCTCCGCTCGTATGCACTCATCAGACCACACATGGACACCCTAGATGTTATAATCGGAGAGGAGGAAAAGGAAAAGGAAAAAACACCCGGAAGTCTCTCTGACCCAGTGGCTCCTCAAAAGAATGGATCACCCACTCCTATGAACAACCAGGCAGAAAAGGATAGTGGAGCCAAGGAAGCAGCAAATAGAAGCCCCTCTGTGCCAGTGGTCCTACAAAGGAAAGGAGCCCTCACCCCAATAGATAACCAGTGGAAAATAGTACCCACAAGAAAAGGAAGAACAAAAAGTAGAAAATCGCAAGGTGGATCCAATGCCATCCAAGACACCAAAGGAAAGAAGAAATATGGAAGGCACCCAAAAACTTGCAAATTTTACCTGCAAGGCAAATGTTGGCATGGGGAAGACGGCAAAAACTGCCGGTTTGCCCACCCGACACCCCGCCAAAACTACAAAGGTTTAAAGGATAAAAACTTCCCTGAGGAAAGACGACAGATGTCCCCAAGGAGAAAATTCAAGGACGTGCGCTCTTCAGAAATCTTACGCAACGCAGCAGCTGAGCAAGAGTCTTTTTTGTGCATGGCGCAAAAGATTATGCAGCAGCTGACGTGGCTACGCCAAGCACAGACGAGGAACCTTGCCCCCCCCCCCCCCCCCACTGCGCAACACCACCACAGCCAACAGACATGGGATGGCCTCCCCTAACGCCTGCACAGACATCACGCCAATATTTTTACTAAATATTGGGGGCCTGTTGCATAATAATAATAAAAGCAAAATTTCTTTCCTGAGAGACCTTGCTGCATGCAATCAAGCCCTATACATAGCACTCGTGGAAACTCACCTCAGCCCTGATATAGAGGATGCAGAAGTACACGTACCAAAATATGTCATACTGCGAACAGACAGAAGGGAAAGGACCCATGGTGGAGTTGCTGTATACATCCGTGACGACCTCACACCCCAGGTCTTACTGTCATACTCAAATTCGGTATGCGACACCCTAGTTATATACATAAGACAACATAATATAGTCATATGCAATGCATATTGCCCACCGGATGCTCCAAACCACATAGGCAAATTTGAAGATTGCCTCGCTAGAATTAAAGAAATCCTCATGAAACTGGAACACCATGTGACCATATTTCTTATGGGTGATTTCAACTTCCCCAACGTCAAATGGCCCGAAGGTCTCATACTCTCAAGAATGACTTATCGCAAGCAAGCACAGGTGGAATGCCTGCTCAACCTCACCAATGCCCTATTCATGGAGCAAACTGTTCTCAGATCAACTAGAGCGAATAACATTCTAGATCTCTGCTTCACGAACAATACGGACATCATTCATGATGTGAAAGTGACGCCGACTTTAGTTTCGGATCACAACATAATAGAGCTGTCTATGTTTGGGCCAAAAGAAACCAGAGACATACAGCCTAAAGGAAGCACCCAAAATCTCTCCAATCTGAACTTCCACAAAGCGGACTGGAAATCGATTCAGAAAGAGATCCTCAGAGAGGATTGGCCAAAATGTCTCTCCACACCAGACATTGACATGAAACTAGAATGTTTCATGTCTATTGTGCAAGCCATAAGCCAGAAATATGTCCCAGAGCACAAGGCCAAAACAAATAGGAACAAGATTCCAAAGGAGAGGAAGATCCTCATGAGACGACGGACAAAAGTTGCAAATCGACTCAACCAGCATCCCAAGAATGGCCAAATGTCCCGCCTAAAAACGACACTGATGGAGATCGAAAAAAGGCTGCAACAATCCTATGTGAAGGATAGAGCAGACAAAGAAGCCTGGGTTATAAAAAACATTAAGTCAAACCCAAAGGCCTTCTTTCATTACGCAAAAGAAACAGCCTCAGTACGATGCAAGATTGGACCCCTCTTCGAAAAGGATGGCTCCCTCACAGACAGTCCAACTAGGATCAGTGAGGTACTGAATGAGCAATTCAAAAGTGTCTTCACCACTCCATTGGAGCACAGACAAGTGAACAAACCAGTGGACTTCTTTGCTACCTCCCCTATAACCAGTGAGGCAGTTACGATGGAATACATCAACATTAGCGAAGAAGATGTACTACTAGCTATACATGAAGTGGACACAAACTCAACTGCTGGCCCTGATGGTTTCCCAGCAATCCTCCATAAATCGTGTAAGCATGCCCTGGCAAAACCCCTCCAGATCCTCTTCCAGAGCTTTCTCGCAAACGGAAGACTGCCAAGCAAGCTGAAGGAGGGAATAATATGCCCAATCCATAAAGGGGGAAGCAGAGCAGATGCCAAAAACTATAGGCCTATCACTCTGACTTCACACATCAGCAAAGTCATGGAAAGGATAATCAGAGGAAAACTGATCGCTTTCCTTGAAGAAAATAAATTGCTGAGTCATACCCAACATGGCCTTCGACCAGGTAGGAGCTGCCTGACCGAGCTCTTACAACATTACGACTGGGTGTTGAGGCAGTTACTCAACAACTCAAATGTGGACGTAATATACCTTGATTTTGCAAAAGCTTTTGACAAAGTGGATCATGGTGTGATATGCCACAAACTGCGTGATCTTGGCATAGCTGGAAAACTTGGAGAGTGGTTACATGACTTTCTGAAAGATAGAAGTCAGGCAGTAGTGGCTAATGGAGCCACCTCTATGAGAACACAAATAATGAGCGGTGTTCCACAGGGCACTGTCTTGGGACCATTGCTTTTTATAGTCGCTCTCTCAGATATGCCTTCAAGTGCTCGGATGGCCACTCTTGCAAGCTACGCAGACGATACAAAGGTCTCGCAGAAAATACAGAACTCCAGTGATGTTGCACACCTGGAGGAGGAATTGGACTCAGTTTACAGATGGGATGAGAACAATAATATGCAGTTTAATGCTGAAAAATTCCAAGCCCTGCGCTACCAGCGTCCAAAACTGAATATGAAACTTACAGAGTACACTGGTCCACAGGGAATTTCAATCCCAGAGCCTAAATCAGTGAGAGACCTGGGTATCGACATGAGTGATGATACCTCTTTCCAAGTGCACATTACCAGTATGGCAACAAAGTGCAGACGATTGGCTGGATGGATCCTGAGAACATTCAGAACCAGAGATAAGGAAACCATGATGATCCTCTGGAGGACATTCGTCCTCAGCCGCCTGGATTACTGCTCACAGCTGTGGTCACCCACCAGTCTGAAATTAACAGCAGACCTTGAAGCAATCCAGAGGAGATTCACAAAGAAGATTGTCTCTTTGCAACAGGTCAGCTACTGGGAAAGGCTGAAACAGCTAAGACTCTACTCCCTGGAGAGAAGGCGGGAGAGGTATGCAGTAATATACATCTGGAAGATCCTGGAAGGAATTGTGCCAAATTTTGGCATTGAAAGCTACACCAATGCCAGAACGGGACGGCACTGCATAGTGCCAAAGATCCCAGCAATGCCATCGCGCTTCAGGACCAGTTACTGCAACAGCTTGGGATTCAGGGGCCCACAGCTTTTTAATATTCTCCCAAAGAGCCTGAGGAATCTGCACAAAGTAGATGTAGGAGTTTTTAAATCAAAGCTGGACCTCTTCCTATCGAGAGTCCCAGATGAACCTACCTCGCGGCAGGAGGTGCAAATGAGAGTTGCTAAATCAAACTCCATTCTTCACCAAGTGCCACATATTGTAAGAGGCTCCCTGTAATAACAGTGTAGCAACACGGTGGTCCATCAGCATGGCCGCAGCTCTGAGCTGAAACTTTGAAATGAAATATAAAACATATATATATATATATATATATATATATATATATATATACATATTTATAATATATATATATATATATATAGCATATATAATATATATATATAATATGTATATATAATATATATATATAATATGTATATATATATATATATATATATATATATATATATATATATATCATATATATATATATATATATCATATATATATATATCATATATATATATATATATATATCATATATATATATATATATATATATATCATATATATATATATATATATATATATATATCATATATATATATATATATATATATTATATATATATATTATATATGCTATATATATATATATATATATATAGATAGATAGATAGATAGAGAGAGAGAGAGAGAGAGAGAGAGAGAGAGAGAGAAATAGATATAAGAGAATACGCTGACATACCACTTGACGACTTACCTAGTGAAAGGAAATCAATGCATTTTAAGTAAATAATATGAATTATTCAACAAATATAATACATGTCGGGACAAGGCCCAGTTTAACTAGTTTAAATTCATTTATTTTCTTATTCTACTTTAGATAATAATGTTTGCTGATTATTCTCACTGTTTCAATTTCTCCTGTTTATCTAATATTACTATACACAAAGTTCACACAATACACGATCGTATTAGTCTACACATCCGTAAGCACAATATAATAATATATCAAGATTTAGTTGTTTTTTTAAAATTTAAATGACTTTAACTTGCTGTGAGACAAAACACGTTTATAAGAATTTTGAGTTCATGGCAAATACCACAAAATAATGGTTGATTCACGAAAACTTAAACATTGCATTGTTCAAATTGTCCTCGATATTTCTTTCTTTGTCTTCCGCATTTCATCATACTAACATCCATTGTTTCCCATAAAGATATTATCATGAATTTTTTGTTATTTTATTATATTTTCTTCTCTATCTTTTTCGCCGTCCAGGAATTTCGATAATAGTCATAATAAGAAGAAAAACAACAGCAGCTAGAATAACAATGATATCAAACGAAAGAAAATCCTTGACAATTGTTATAATAGAGCCGAATTATTTTTTAAACGTATACATTTGTGGCAATTATTACATTTCTGGTCCTACTTTGACTGGAATTTTGTTTTGAGAATCACACTAAAAGTCAAAGATCAGTAGAAAAATATGTGAGACAATACAAAATGTAAGAAGGTACATGGAGCCAATTCCTGTTCAAATACGACAAATTATTGCAATTTATCTGTCTTTCCGTTTCAGTTTGTTTGGCTTTCGAAAATATTTTAGAAATGTATATAAAAACTTCAATAGGAAAATAAATCTCAATAGAACACTGATATATTATAATGCAATCATTAAATGCCAACTTAAGAGCACTTAGGTATGAGATGTATTTGAACAAGTGAAACCTTCTAGTCATGAAAGTAATTAATGACTTACCTTATCCATGTTACTTGTTCTCCCCTAATCCATGCTACTTATTCTCTCCTTAAATTTAATTTTTCTCATATTTTCCAAATATAACTAAATCATATGTTCTGTTTTATTCTATCATTGAATGAAAAAACAATTATCTTTAATTGTAAATCAACATGTACACTTGTGACTAAGAGAGACTGGTACTGCAAATTTTGAATACAAGAGTGTATGGGCTACTCAGTTCTCCATCCCCTGCTTATTGTTAATATATATACTACCTCTCTAATTATAGCACGTAAACAGCATCTGTGCATTTGAAGTTAATATCTCGTTACTGAATTAAAGAAATTTACTGATTTCACATGTTTCTCTGATGGAACCCGAGTGTACGTTTCAAACTTTCATAAGCTTCATAAGCTAAGTCATCTATAAAAGTGTGTGTGACCTTCGTGTTTCAGTAATTAGTTTTTTAAAACTATTTATATGTTCGTAACCAGTAATTCTTATTGCACCTGTTTAGAAACCCTTGAATATGCTATAGACGTTGAACCCATTAAATGACGACAAACTATAACGTCAAGTACCTATATAATAATTATACAGGTAATATAAAGTACGCACGCAATATAACTTTAGAATATACATGAAATATTTAAGTATGCACAAGTGCACACATTTTTGAAGTGTATATATTCGATCAAATCTACCCGCAGTACCTGACTTGTGCTGTATTTTATTGGATTTTATTAGAATTCCGCTTAGATTAAATATTAGGCACAAATGTATCACACATATTTCATGTAGGAAATTACGGCGGCATATAATACATTTCCTTTATTACAGTTTCTAGAAGACAGATGTCATTAAGTTTAAATAATTAAACTTGTAATATTGATTGCTTGATTATAAACTTAACTAGGAAATTATAGTAGGAGAGAATGAGATAACATGATGTTCATGCTTTTCCCTCGAGCATTGGTGATATACCTAAATCGAATTATTTTCAAATAGCAATAGAATGTACATCTTCAAATGTGCCCACGAGAGGCGTTTCGTTTGATAACTACACATAATATTCATTAAATGGTTAAATGTCTAAGATGGGTTGATAATAAGATTTAATTGCTCGGGCTATATTAACCTTGCATTTGCTAAGAAATTCATTTTCAATATTTTAATTTGCTTTACATTCCGATCAGTTTTAACAGTTATTTTCATTTGATGTCTTTTTCTTAGATGTGAGCAGCATTTAGAAAACGAAAATATTATTACATATAGTCTAGGCATTAAGCTTCCCAGTTCGAATCTCACTTGGTAAACTGTTTTTCTTTCTTATTAATTTACTGGTGTCACTCATTGAACTGAAGCTATCTTGCGATAGATGCAAGAGTTTCAAGTGATTATATTTACATATGTAATATTATTTCTTCCAAAACTTTTAAAGGACCAATCCAACAAAACAACATATTGTGTCTGAACGCAGGTATTTCGTCATTTTCTGCGCTTACATTACAGTCACACACACACACACACACACAGAGATACATACACACACACACACAGACACATACACGCAGACACACGCACAAAGTTTGATGGGCTTCCACACTAAATGTTGCTAACAAATATTAGGTTTGACAGAGGCCTGTAATACAAGATAAATGACAAACCATTGCATGATAAAATTGTTTAGTATTCATAAGTTAATAATTCACCTCCCTACACAGTAATCTCTCGACCATCGCGGGTGTTACGTCCCCCACCCCGCGATAGTGAAAATCCGCGAAATAGAAGCAGTGCTGCATTTTTTTTTTTTTTTACTGTTTTTTTTATTTGTATATATTTATTTTATTATAAATGCAAAGCAACGCCACGGAGGAATCGACGTAAGTTTAAATAATAAACACGATAACTGAACCGCAAAACGTGAACAGCGATATGTCGAGGGATTATTGTACATCAATATTATAAATTCTAAAGTGTCTTACTTTGCACCTACTTTACATACCTTCAATTTTCCAACCGCTTTCTTTAGTTTAACGTATACGTTGTACTGTCAGAAAATGTCGTCTCTAAATAGAAACATTGAATGGCAAGAAGCTTCCCTAAGCTTAGTCTCACAAACTAAAATATTTCATCTTGGTCTCCCAAGTTTATGAATTTGGCAAAGATATACTACATCAGGGAAGTGAATCTGCTATGGCTGTTATCTACGATCTCACTTCCAGGAATTTTGAACGTAGCAAATTTTGAAAAATCTCGCAGAATAACTGTTGTAATCTGATGAGAATGATTGGTGGGGGTGGGAGGCTGTTACATTACTGTTGTTAATTGATTGATTAATAACTTATTTGATTATACACACAACACACTGTATGAACCAGAAACAGTTCTTCAAGTAATTCGAAACATACGTAAATGAACAAAGTTATATAAGAATATAGTTTCTCATTCCTAGCCTGATTGCTATTATACACTGCGATTATTTACAAAATGTCGATCGGCGAATGACATCTTTTGTACCTATCGCCCGTTATATTTAATCTATATGGATTTTTGTGCTTTTCAACGGCATTCTGATAGCCAGGTACAAATCTATTATATTATGATATTCACTTTCCTTTCATTACTTAGTAGTACATAGTGTGATCAAGTGCTAAATGTTTTATCGCACCAAGCGACCACGTGACTGTAACAATTATATAGCATTTCTGTGTCAGAAACCAATTTGTATTAGTGCGGTGAAACTGTTAAAAATTTCTCAAGAGACGGTTTTGTGTCTTTTTATGTTGTAATTTCATAAATGACATAAGCAACACTTATACAGTGACCCCCAAAAGTTTACAAAACACAAAAAAATCCAAGTTTACATATATTGATTTCACGCGGGTTAATGATATTTCCACCATTTATGATATTTTTTCATAATAAATTTAATGCAACAATCAGAATTACATAATAATGAACGGAAAAAAATTATATGGAAAAAGTTGAAATTCAAAACGCATAAGTTTAAAACAAGTAAATAAGTGTTTGTTGCATGAACCTTGCTTATGATGAGAGCTTGCAGGTACTTTGAATAGTATCCTAAATACTTTTTACATGTGATGGGGCTTATTTTCCCCCATTCTTTTACACAAATTTGTTTCCATTCTTGTAGGTTACGCAGGTTTCCTTTTTGAACTTCTTATGAAGGTCAACAAAGTTTACAATTTAGCATTCGGAGACGTCTTCGAGGTCAGAGTACAACAATGCAGGGAAATATTGTGATTGTTTCTAATTTTCTAATTTGTGAATGATATTAACTACTTGTATGATAGGCAAAAATCTATAAATCGGCAAAATAGGCACGGTAGATTTTATTTGATTCTCTCTAAGAGTTCAAATTCAGCGATGGCCTATCTTGTTTTCATCTCATCGTAGTTCAATAGAATAATCAGCTTCAATACTCCAAAACGATAGTAATTACAAGGCAGCCAACTGACATCCGGTAGCTTGTTTTTCGGAAACCTTCCCATCTGCCAACCCTCAGGTCAGGTCTTGCCGAAATCAACTTGGGCTTTAATTCTATTGTGGTCGAGAAATAAACTATCAGCCTTCTACTGGAGCTGTGGCTTCTATTTTTCTCACTTTGTTTCTGTATGTTTCTCTTTCTGGAATGTTGACAGAACACCTCATTACAACAAAGAATGAATTAAGAGGCAATTTTCATCAATAAATATCTTCCTCGACTAATTATGAACACATAACATAATATAGAATACTACTAACCTTCCATTTAATACCACTAACCCCCATACATCCCATACACCATTCACATTACAGATCAAGATCTACCCTAATTGCACGAAATCCAGAACTACTTACTTCCCTTACACGTAATCTTTTTACTCAGAGACTAGTAGACCTGACACTGTTCAGTATTCGGTGTGCATTCAAATCAATGATTAGAAATGTTGCGAAGTCGGTATGCTTTTGAATCTCTTTAACAACTCACAATAATGACTTTTATTACTTTTATTCCTTCCTCAGTTCATCTAATTGTATATATCTATCGTTACTTTTCCTAAAAAGCCTTTACTTTTTTTTTTATTTCCAATGTGCATTTTCACTTATTTTTCTTCTTACTTTCCCCTTACATTTCCTCGTGTAGTTTCTATTTTGTTTTTGTAACATATTTCTATTATATATATATATATGCAACCATGTATGTGTATGTGACTTTGTGCCTGTTTTTGTAACCAGCACCACTTGACAACCGGTATTGGCGTGTTTACCTCCCCATAACATAGCGGTTTGGCAAATAATGGAGCGATAGAATAAGTACTAAGCTTTAAAAAAGGAAGTACTGTGGTCGATTCCTTCACCTAGAAATTCCTCAAGGCGGAGTTCGATCACGGACACAGGTTAATGAGGGAAACACGCAAAAAAATAGATAAAAGAATCAGGAATTAAGCTTGGAAACGAATGAACATATACTAAATCTTTTATCTTTTAACTCTCACTTGTTATAGTCATTTGATTACGGCCATGCTGGTACACCAACTAGATGTATTTTTAGTCGAACAAATCGACCCCTGACCTTATTTCATTAAAGGCTGGTACTTATTATATAAGTTACTATAGCCGAACCGCTAAGTTACATGAACACAATCAGCCCAACACATGTACACATACATATACATATGCACACAAACGCACACACATACAGGTACACATTTATAAATATGACAGGCTTCTATTAGTTTCCGTCTACCGAATCCACTCACAAGATTTGGTTTTGCCACACAGTGAAACTGAACCCAGAACCACGTGGTTAGGAGCAAGCTTCTTACCACAGAACCACGCCTGATAGCACGTGATTTTAATACGAGCGCTAACTTTGTCTTACTCTATCGTTTACTACAAAGGATTAACGGAGAAAAAGCATCAATCAATTAACCTTATGAATGGTAGAAAATGTACGAGGTGGTATCACAAAGGGCCTGGACTAGTTATGTTTGATAAAGAATAACTTATTTACCTAAATTTTAACATCATCTTCTTTGAAATAGTCACCCTGTGCAGCAATACAGCGGTCCCAGCGTGCCTGCCACATTTGAAATCCGGCCTGGATCTCGTTTTCCGTAAGTGGTTTGATGACCTTCTGCGATTTCCTCTTGGTCTAGTCAACAATATTAGACCAGTGACATTTGCACTGCGTTTTCATCTTCGGAAAGAGATGGAAGTTCGCAAGTGCTATATTTGGCGATTAGAACAGGTGCAGAAGTGATACCGTGAATTTTTCTTGCGAAGAACTCATGAGTGAAGAGAGCTCGATGACAGGGTGCATTGTCATCGTGCATAATCCAATTATTCTTGGACGTTAAGATTGCTTGCGCGGGCCATACGACAGACCAACAAGATCAACAATATCGAAGAATGTCCTCTGACGATCCTCATGCATAAGCTGATGAATTTTCTCCAGATTTCTGGCGGTGCCGCTCGTGGCTGGTATTCCAAATCGCTCATCGTCTTCCAGCGAGAATCTTCCACTTTTGAAGCGCCCGTGCCTCTCAAAACATTGCCTACGACCCATTGCCGCGTCCTCGTAAGCTTGCCAAAGCATACTCAATTCCTCTGTAACATACATCTTCAGTTTAATGTAAAATTCCACGTTGGATCATTATCACAACTTCCTCTTCGTGTTAAAAATCGCAGAATACAGCATACCCGTAATCACCAAAACACAAATGTCACAACTTACGAAATAAACACAGCAACGTTACTCGGCACACTGCCTCACAAAGATCACTGCTAGTTCTCACTGCACACGCAATCGTATACTGCCGTCTGTCGGCGCGCTACAGAACTAGGCCTGGATCTTTTTGATATCACCTCATAATAAATAATAAAATTCTTTGTTCATCATCTGTTAAATTGAAACCGAATTTGTTGTGAGAGATGTTGATAATCTCGTTTATAGTTCACAGGAAGCCAGTTTGGAAACATGTCACGTTTCCTATAGAAATTATTTTGGATGTTTATCTTACTGACAATCTGTTTAAATATACAAAGCCATGGCACTTTAAAGCAAGGTAGATTTCAGGTATTACTTCTTGAATAAAATATAATTTATATGTGATATTTTACAGCTCGAAATCTCTATAAAGAAGTATTAAGAAGGAATTTGCTAAATACTGTTTCAATCCAATGTTGTACGCAAATACTTTGAAACATATCAATGGAAATGTTCATCAATATATCGGTAAAATAGTGAATTTAGAAATGTGTATAATTGTAACAAGCGTAAAAAATAGATAAAAAAAGGGTAAACGAGGGAAAAGAAACGAATGAAGACGGGATTATGTTCATTTATCTGTGAATACTGGTTGACCATAGATTCACATGCAACAAATAAAAAGCACGTTATCATAAAACTTTAGAGTCGTCAATTACAAATTAAAATATTAAAATATTCAGACCAGTGTCAATCTTCCACAGGAGTCTCAATTCATACCGTTATATATTTGGCAATACCTTCTCAGTATCAAGCTACCTACACACACACACACACACACACACACACACACACACACACACACACACACACACACACACACACACACACACGTACGCACACACACACACACACATACACACACACACACACACACACACACACACACACACACACACACACACACACACACACATATATATATATATATATATATATATATATATATATATATGTATATATATATATATATATATGCACATATGTATATATGACTGCTGCTAGTTATTCGACAGCTACAACCACTCCAAGAATTCCTGACCACTATTTAATTTACTAAAACATATAGTAGTAATCTACTAAAAGAACAAGTTGAAATTACCATGTTTTCAGTATTCAAGGAAAAGACCACGTGCGCATGCAAGAAATAACCGTAAACTATGAATGTCATTCTTAAAGATGGAATAAGACAAATATTAGTACGTCTGAATATACAATAGGTTGTCAAACTTTTATACTTACATATGTCCGTTTTCACTGTGTGTTTCTCACAGACGTTGAATTAGTTCATTTGAATAGAATGTATTAGTTCATCTGTAAACTATTTAAGTCAAAAAACGATTTTAAAATCCATCATATTAACGGGCAAAATTCATTACATAAATCATTATCTGATGACAGTATTCTAATTTGATTGGAATCTAGCTTATTTATTCGACGTGGAGACTATTTTAGTTATTGTTATTGTTTCTTTGAAGTTCGTGTACTACTTTTAATTTCCTGTGCCGAGCTGTATATCAACGAAAGAGTGAATTTGGTGCTCAACGTAGCTTTTATTTTTAAAGTATAAAGTAAATAATCAACGCGTACCGTAATTATTTCCGACCAAAAGAGATTAGGGGAATAAAATAAGGATAATAAATTAAGAAAAGAAACGTATGATTGAAACTAGTACTAATGAAGGTTCAACTTGTATAAAAACATTGTTCAAATTTGGAAATCAAAACAAAATTAATTTTCATGCAGGCAAATTAACGGAGATAATTTAAGGAGCAAAGGGCAATTCCGAAATTATTGTTTTGTCTAAATTAGATACATATGACAAGCCTGATGAGAAAGTAAATTTAGTCGGGTAAATGTAAAGAAAAAAATCTATGCTCTATTCCTATGCATCTAGGAAACGTTGGCCTAGTATTGTAAATCTTCCGAATGGGCGACGAATTGTTTTCGAAGTTTCGTTAAACTGCTTATTTATGATTAGAACTTTTGTAAATGTAATTTTTTTAGCATATATTTAGCACGTATAACCTACCTTGTCAAAGATAAATTCTAGATTTAATGCATTATATAACTATGTTGTACTGGATTCTGTACATATATGGAATACAAATTATAAGTGTAATATGTGAACTTTGCAATTATGAATCAAATATCCTACAATACGATAGATACATATGGCTGGAAACTGAAGCACATTGCCATAGCGAACTGTAAACAATCTAAATTTTAGTTGTTCAAGTAAATGCAATTGAAGATTCCGGCTTAGAGCAGAACATTTTCACCTACATTTAGTCGACTAAAAGAAAGTATAATCATTTCCAACTATGATTGTAATTTGTGCCCCTGTAACATCTGTCGAAATAGGGTTGCAATATTTACTAAATACATATGTTAATGTATGTATTTAGGTTCTCTGTGGAGGTGTCTGACCAGGGGATGGATTGAATTTACTGCTCCAAAATAGAAAGTTGGCCGCAATTGTCTTTCACACGACATCAAATTACCGGAATCAGCGTATAAGACTTTCCCCAGAAAATTACTTTGCTAGGTCTCACTGTAGTGTTGAACTTGAAACCACGAAGGTGGAAAGCCATTTCCTAACCATAAAGCCAAGTCTGCAGCAGAAGGTATTGACTCTGGTAAATACATGTAATCATTTCTACCGAAAACTGTTAGAAATTATGCAGTTATTGCTTCGGTTCGCTTGTTATTCGTCAAACATTAATTCTTTTGCTCCTCAAAAGTGTATCACAGGAAAATTGATTTAAATTTTGAAATAATTTCTAGATAATATGAGTAGAAAAGTAATAGTGAGGGGTATTTTCTCCACAGCTGAATTAGATACTTCATATCTGTTTTCAAAATAGCGTTTTCCTTTTGGGGCTCGATTCAAATAGCGATTGGTATACTTTTTTATTGGTAAGAAGTATTTGAGGTATTTATCCTCCAACAAGCATCCAATCAGCTATGAAACAAGTTGGGATAAACTTTTTTAATTTTTGTGTGTATGAAGACAGAATTCTACATTTGTTTACTAGCTACAACCATGGCATTCAAATAACTACTATTGTATATTAAATTTATTTTAGAGACTATGCATATTTAATATATTGATAAGAATACTCTTTGTTACGACTTCAAGTTTTGGGGAGTGTCTTTAATATTCCTTCGGAAAGCATAGTTTTCTAAGAGGCAGAGTTAAATTTGAATTTTCTAATCTGTTTCCTTTTGACAATTCTCATAGCATATATTCATGTGTATCTTTAAGGGAGATGACTTGGCTCGGATTTCATGGAATCTCTCTGCTAATAAGTTGACTCGCATAGAATGTAATGGACTAAACATTTGAATGTTAAAGCTCAAAAAACAATTTGGAATCTCTCTAAATGAACGAATAATCTCATGCATATAAAATTACTGGTTGTAGTTTCCTTCAAATACTATCTCATCTCTCACATCTAGATCGTCCCATAGGACACCCCTTTCTAGGAGTTATGGTTCCGCATATTATAGGACTCACATGGCGCTGCTCTATGTGGTCCCGCAGTTTCCATCTAACTAGGAATATTAGGGTCTCATCAATTGTCTTGTATTCAAGATCCTCTGCATGACATCCTACTGGTTCAAAGCCAGGAATTTGATCTGTTAGTTCCTGCCGATAACATAATCCACACCTTGCTGACGACGCTTCGATTTATTGTCGTTAAGCTTTTGTCCGTCTCCTACTCTTCGACCTGTATGGCCTGGTAAGACTTACCTGAAGATTTCTCTTCCTCCGGCATAGCTCTCCTGTTCAATGGAGAACACATGCACTTCAACAATACTAACAAGGCACTAGTAAGTAGAATGAAGTAACACCTGTATCAATATTCATATATATTTTTTTACGCAGAAAATTGTGTAAATTTTGCTAAATTATATTATGACTTTCTGAGGCTATCATAGAAATATTTGCAGAAAATTTCATAACTCCGCACACAGGGCTTCTTGTAAGAGGGTTGGAGTAAAACTAGATAGTGATCGTAATACAATTCTGATTAGCTCGCATTGCAGCTGGACAGAATAAAAGTCTCTATTTTCAGCTACTGGAAAACTTGTTCATTAAAATACATATGGTGTTCAGGTATTTTTTCTATCTTTTAAAAGAGAAACGCAGCAGTGAGTATCAATAGTATATTCAGGCACATCATGAGGTCAATGCATAATATTTGACATCAAGAAGATCGAATAATGTTTGACAGACGATACATAATACATTGCAACTGTAATAAAATTTCGATTCACATACATGAGCAGAAATTATGGAATTAACTGAGATAATTTCGGGAGATTTTGAGTATTTTGATGAAGGCCTTGAGTTACTTAGAAGCATCCGCTGGAGTAGCGTTTTAAGTGAGGTTTTACTCACTCTAGTAATGAGTTCTAGCTGAGCTCTCTCTCTGAGTGTCAGTAGTTTGGCTGGTATTTCTTGGAGGAATTCATCGATATTATCTTTGATTTATGAGTCAATAATCTTATTCTATTTTTTCGGAATAAAGTTGAATAAGGCAGAAGCAGTTGAATTACAATGGTTGTATCACAATTTGATTTTCAGGCGTTTTCTTGATTTTTGTATGAGTCGCAATGTTCTGTTCAAGTTTTGGCCATCTTATGTATATGATGACGGTGTCTTTTGGGAATATTCTCAATATTTTCTACAAATAGTGTAGTGCAGACGGCGGCATTGCAGGAAGTAAAATTGCAATTTTTGAGGTATTCTCACTGATGACGGCCTGTCACAATCATCTGTTGTACTATTCACTGCTTTCTGTTGTTCAGATGTTATAGTGCGTCTGAAAATAAATTTTACCTGTTTCTTTTAGTAGGTATATAGCAACCATGTTAAAGGTTCCTTTAGATCTTATCCTATTGTGGTTCTTCCTATTTCATTTATATTGATTTTGTAACAAGGTATGCTGTAATGTCAATTTATGACATTACAATTTATTATTACATAATTACTATTTCGATACTCAGTGTTTGCTGACGGCAACGTTATTGCTTGTCCATTTAACATGATACCTTCAATACAAAATACCTTCACTTAACATAATATGAATCTGTGAAATAATTACAAACTTTACTAATACATTCATTCTCAGAAAAAAGGAAAAAAGGTGTAATTTTAAGTCCTCTTTCTTTGGTTAACCTTTCAAAATTTACTGTATGTCTTCTGAGCAGAAGCTTAATAAATAATATTTTCATATTATTTAATCAAAAAAATTATTTCAAAGATTTTTCATTACATATTTCTAAAACTCAGTGCATTCCTTACATTTACATTTGCTTAGATTTTAGGTCCATAAGTATCATATATATTGAAGAATCTAATTTCACCACTATGAAGTCTATTCATGGCCGTTTTAAAAGAAATATGGCAGATATTTCAGACATTTAGACTGACCACTTAAAACTACTAACATTTCTGAAAGTGTTTGCATTCTTCAGAAATGTATGTAGCAAAGGATGGAATTCGAAAATTTATGCATTCATGTCTTTGTCTATGACATGATTGTAACATTTCAGTGAAATACCAGACGGCACATGTTCGTGCATTAACCCTGTGTTAAATGATAAGTTTTAGAAATGTATTTTTATTCACGATAAGGTGTATTCTTTTTAAAATCTCACGCTTGTGTAACAGCAAATATTTAAACGTAATATAAAACAAATTCATTTTGACTGTTTTTCTGGCTAAATTGTTTTGTAATATTTGTCCGTCTCCAAAATGGGTAATTTTAACTTGTAAATAGAACTTCATTCAAGAAATCCAAAGATATATACGGCAGCGTTAACTCTTTCATTCACTAAAGATTTTAGTAACACTGTCGCTGTTTCATTATCTTTTTCTTTCTTCTTTCACAAATCAGCTCTTTAGACGTTTAACCTGCCATCACACAATCTTTTGTATATGAGAGTGAAATATCCATGGCCATAAACTTTTGGTGTTGAGAGAGGAAAATTTTGACCAAAAATAAATCTCATACTTACAGTGCATATGTCAGTTTCAATGGTAGAGAATAAATTCTCTTTGTATATAATACGTTTCTTCAAATATTTTTCCCAAATATCATGCTGATCTCAATAGAGGGTCTAATACATTGACTGAGAAACTTTGATTTTATCTAATGCACCTTATTATTCTAGAAATATGTGTAACACTTTGCATTCATTTTATGTATGAACCTTTTGCTCAAAAATAAATTATCACGATGATGACAATTATTGTCATCATTTTCTCATCGACGACGTCGTCATCGTCGTCATCGTCGTCATCGTCGTCATCGTCGTCATCATCATCATCATCATCATCATCATCATCATCATCATCATCATCATCATTATTATTATTATTATTATTATTATTATTATTATTATTATTATTATCATTATTATTATTATTATTAACATCTTTCAATTCTGCTTCCATTTCTTGTCGAGTGTCTTTCTGTTACCTGGGGCAGAGAAAGATACTGTATACATTGGTAGGCCAATAAAACAAACGCAAGATTGTTCATTTACAGAGACGTGTGAGAGATAAAAAGGGGAAGAAAAATAAAAAAAATGGAAACAAATAAACAAATAAAATAAAGGGGAAAAAAGGAAAGAAAAATTCCCAGCAATGATACCTCCTCTCAATAAATGTGATGTACCAGTTAAGACGATCTTTTGCACTTTCTGCATGGACGGTAAGCCAGGGGTGATTCTTAAATAAATTTTAGTTCCATTTTTAATCATTATAAGGGCCCCTACAATCACTGGCATTGTAACCCTCTTGAGATGCCACATCTTTTCGATTTCGATTCGCAAATCTCTATATTTTCTGAGCTTATCAAATTCCTTTGCCGAAATATTATGGTCACGGTATGCTCATGTCAATCAACAGATTTTATTGCTTCTGTCTTTCACAACAATATCTGGTTTCATTGCCTTGATGGTCTTATCTTTATGTACTGGGTAGTCCCAAAGAATAGTTACATTTTTCCCACAGTTACAGCCTCAGGGTGGTGCTTGTACCATTTGTCAGCAGCATTGATTTTATAATTCCGACACGTTATCTAGTGTAGATACTAGCCAACTCTGTCATGTTATTATTTATACTCTACAGGTGCTAAAACCATGCACCCTGAAATAGGTGGTTGACTGTTTCTATCCCATCGTTTCAGTATCATCACTTTGGGTCCACACTATATTTCATCACATTGGTTTGATAGTTCCGGGTCAATAAGCTCTGATCTATGATAAAGTTTTCTCTGCCTTTATCCCCGAGCTCCGTAGCCACTGATGGTAGTGCTTCTGGTCTACATCAGCCTGTTTGCTACGGGCCACATATCTGCCAAGCAGAGGTTTTTGTTCTCACCTGTCACCCAATTGTTCAAGCGCATTTTGCTTTGCTATTGATTTCACTTTCTTTGCAACTACGGTTGCTGCACTTCTCTCATGCTGTTCAATTTGGGTGTTATGCATAAACTCACTTGAAAATGTTTTACTCTCCTTCATAAGAGAATGAAGCTTCTTGCGTCGTTCATGATTTTCAACGTGCTTTAGCATCCAGTCGTTAGATATTTCGAGATATTTTGTCAGTCCAATTGTGGTGGTTTTGCATGAGATTTCAAATTGGAGTAAGTCTCAACCTCCTTGAGCTCTCGGTAGGTAAAGTCAGCGGCTTACGGATTTTCTTGTCAATCATCCTTATTCGCTCATATTCTAGTTCAACACATTTGAAACTGTAAGTAACAACTTCAACTGCTAAGGAATTTATAGCTAACACATTGTTACGTGCATTTAACTCGGATTTTAGGACTGCTCGAACTCCCCTGTACCACTCCATCCTTATCTTTTCTTTCATACTTGCATGTAGAATGCCAGAGCCCTCATTTATTCCGAGGTATTTGTAAGTTTGTTCCTGCGCCATTTCTTTTATGACTGTGTCAATATCCAACACTACTTCCCTTTCTGGGAAGTGGCCTTGGCACATTTATCAAGACTTAATTCCATCCCAATGTCATCACTGAATGCTTTCACAGTACGTGGTAATCCTTCAAGTTCATTATCGTCTTTGTTATAGAGTTTAAATCATGCATATAAAATATATGACTTATTTTCTTGTTGCCAATTGCATATCCATATCCTCATCTTCTAAGTTTACTTAAAAGAGTATTAGGGCTATGCAGAAAGTTAAAGGTGAAAGTCAGTAACCTTGAAAAATGCCGCAGTTGGTATTAATATATGTTGTGGTTAGTACTCCATTAGAGTGGTATAACTGGAGCTTCGTATTCCACATTGACATATTGTGCTTCAGGAAGTTTGAAATTACTGGAGAAATTTTGAAGATATCCAGCTATTTCAAGGTCCTTGAATGCAGTATGCTGTCGAAGGCATTTCTATAATCAATCCATGCAGAACTGAGATTTCCGTGTTTATTATGACAGTTCTCAAGGATCATGCGATTGATTAAGTGTTGGTCTTTGCATCCATATGAGTCACGTCGGCACGCATTTTGTTCAGTGAGCAAAATAACGTTCTATTCCATAAATTTGTATGACTTCTCCACGTGGATGGATGTTAAAATTTTATACGTGGTAGATAGACATGTTATGAGCCAATACCTTTGGGGAAATTTAGTTTCATTATTCTTCGGGAGTAGGTAGCTAATATCTCTTGCTAACCAATCAGGTGTTTTCGTAGGATCTCTCATAATTTCATTGAATAATAAAACTAATTTTTCGTGTGAGGACGGGAGCGAGGTGAGCCAGACATTTGGCACCCTATCATTACCAGCAGATTTCTACTTATGAGCCTTCGTGAGTGTCATCATTTGGCCTGCTGTTGTGACGTCTTCCCATACTTGTTCTAAGTTTTGGTAAGATTCTTCTGTGTATTTAATCTAGTCTGCATTTTCATTGTAATTCATTACTCCAGATATTTTAAGAGACGTTTTCAACTTTTTCCATGGCAGCGGGGCTTCAAAAGTTATTTTCTCGGCCCTATTTCTCTGTAAAATGTTTTCGCATGAGATGTGAAAAGCTTATTTCGCTTCTAAAATGTGTTTCTCTTCTCAAATCTTCGTATTCTTCCAGATTTTGCTTGGAATTTTGTTGCATGATTTCTTTTACGGAAAGTAGTTCTTCTCTTGGTTATAATTTATGTTTTCTCTTCATCTTTCTTCCTTTTCTGGATTCCTTGCTATCTTTATCAGGTTCATTACAATTTATTTCTCCAGACGTTTGCGTGTTCTGGTGAGATAGCAGTCTTTCGATTGAGACTCGTGGAGTGTTGATGTCTTCGTCTGGTTCTTCAATTCCTTGCTGTCTTACATTAATGTCATTTTCCGCTGTTTGCTTGATCGCAGTTATTTCACTAACTGTGAGTCTTTTATTTCTGAAGATATCCCTCTTACCAATTGCTCACTTGTTTTTATCCAAATATGCTGTCTTCATTTCGTGTTCTCCGTATTTGATGAACGTGTGCTGTGTGTTTCTCTTCAGATGTCCTACCTACCTAAAGTAACAGGCGTATGTTAAATTCTGTATACTCTGATGCATTTGATCCTCTTACATTTTTCATTCTGTGGTGGGTGAGATGGTGGAGTGGAGGGCTTGAGTTGAGGCAGTTCCTGTTCAAGTAACCATCCAGGTTCGTATTCAGAGAAGAGCTTGTGGCAGTGAATAATTTTTCGACCTTAGGCTTGTTCTCTCCTGAGAGACGCACTTCTAGATTAACCATAGGACAAGCGATTTAGTGTACTGTTGTAGTTTTCCTTTTTGTTTCGTTAGACATATTTGTGCTACAGTAAAATTATTAGTATTGAGCTCCGTATTGTGGCAGATGTAGATACGGTTGTTTTCTCTGCCACCATTATCGACTGTACCATTAATACCGCTACAGTTACTTTAACCTTGCTATTACAGCATAGCTCATCGTTAGTTACCACCAATAGTGCCTTCATCTGTACAGTTGTCGCTAACGTTTGTAGTCATGGCGACAGTATAACAGTTATTTATTTAAATCTGCCACCTTTCCTACTACTACGGTGTGATATTATTAAATGTTTAGTTCAGACATTTGTCTTGTACTTGAGATATTCATAAATATGTCAGGGTTGAAGGGAATAGTAGGAGGAAGAGAAGCAGCTGGGTGAATAGGCCAAATTCCACAGGTCTGTAAATAGGTTCTGGCGAGGGTGAGGAGATCAGCAATGGACGTTCGCATTCCTGTGTGTAAAGAAGACAAAAGAAGCCGCACACCCCTGGCGTCATATGTGTTTGCTACTACTAGCAATCAATGAAAACGCTGAACTTGGCCCTGGAAAGAACCAATTCAACTCATTTTCCGATAATTTTGAGTTCCTTTACTGATCATTTCAGATTCTCCTACGATCACTGTTATTGTAACCGTCTTGAGATGCGATCTTTGCTCCAACTACTGTCGTCATCTGCCCATCGCTCTCATTTAGCTTTATTTTTCACTTGGCCAGTGACATTAGGAGAGGCGTCTGCCTGTTCAGAGTTAACATTTTGGCAGGGCACCGTCTCTGGTTGTATGCTTTTTCTGTTTTCGTTTCTTGAGCACCTCAAGCTCGTAGATAAAAATTCCCCTTTATTTCTTTTCGTAATTTTATAATGGAACATATCTGTTTTTTCTATATTTAAAATGAGACGTATTACATTTTATATTTATTGTTATTATTATGTATCTCTTTCAATCTGTTTAAACACTGTGTGTTCTATGTTGTCTTGTTTATGTACGAAAACTACGAGTGTATGTGTGAATCATATAAACATTACATTTATGTGTATTTGTGTAGAAAAGACACTGCATATACGATTATTATTTGTACTCAGTATTTTACTGTAGCGTCGTCGCATTCTCGCGTAATGGTTCAATTCTTGTATAGGCAAATCGCATCTCTGCGTGTTGTTTACATTTTCACACACTTGACTTTCTGCAACAACGTGCCTGACAGCAAATATGTTTCATATATGAGAGAAATATTTTCGCGTCCTGAAATGATTTACATTAAAAAGCAATTTTCTTTCATATTTTTGCTGTTTCTTAAATCCTGTTTGTCAATGATCACATGTTTAATCCAACTTCGCAAGGATCTCGCTCGGATACGTCTGTCATGTTTGTTATTTGCTGCGGATATTATAATTATTATTATTATTATTATTATTATTATTATTATTATTATTATTATTATTATTATTATTGTTGTTGTTGTTGTTGTTGTTGTTGTTGTTGTTGTTGTTGTTGTTGCTGTTATTATTATTGTTCAGTAGTTTTATTTTTATAACGTGCTTTCACTTCACTACCGAGCGCAGCTCTGTGCGCCTTGGGTATGTGCTGTGGTTTGCTGTGGTGCTCTTATGTTTACTGTATTGAAAGTGTTTTGCGTAGAATGTGTGCAGTACCCAGTAGTGCAATTTTCTGTATGTTATATATATTTGTAAGTCCTGGTATTTTTGTTATGTATTTGACTGAATATTTTTTTATTATACCTAAGGCACCTACTATGATAGGAATTGTTTCTGTTTTTAGATTCCACATTCGAGTTATCTCTATTTCCAGGTCTTTGTATTTTGAAAGTTTTTCCATTTCTTTTAGAGAAACGTTGTCATCTGCTGGTATTGATACATCAATTAGAAAGCATTTTTTTTCTTCATGATCTTTGACAACTATATCTGGTCTATTTGGCTTAATTTCTCTATCTGTGTGTATTGGCATATCCCAGAGTATGGTTGCTTTCTCGTTTTCTGTGACCTTTTCTGGCCTGTGTTTATACCATCTTTTTTCTGTTGTTATTCCATAGTGTTGGCATAGCTTCCAGCGTATATAGGTCCCAGCTCTGTCGTGTCTGTGAATATATTCCTTCTTAGCCAGGACTGTGCAGCCAGAGATAATATGATTTATTATTATTATTTATTGTTTCCATTCATTTTAACTTTATTAAGAATATTAGAGCTGCTATCATGCTCGAGTTGATCCAGAGGACAGCATTGTCGAGTACAGTTCGCATTCTAAGGAGTCACAAGAGTCACAGCAGAGAATTGTCATAGGAGAGTAGTCTCTGAGTCACAGGAGAAGGCACTACTTGAAACATTTGGTGATTTGTTGTTGCCTGTTTCAAATAAAAAATAACCGGTAATTAAGAACCACCCGAGAATCTTTCATGGTAATGCAAATAATATGAAATGGAATAAATGTGGTGATAGTTTTAGCATGCATAGCAAAACAAAAGTGCACTTGCCACTCTTGGCCTCCGGCGGATGCCCGGTACTAAGGTACAGCACTCACTAACAATATGGCTAATATTTTGTACCTTCTCAGAGCACATCCTATGCTGTGGCATATCAGTGCTTTTATCCATGTGATATTTGGAGTACTTTGCTCTGAGAACTTGTTCTTGAGCGCTGCACACTAATGCTTCTGTGCCCTTTTAAGTCCCCTTTCTGCAGCCATTGGCAGGTTCTATTCCAATCAATCTCACCTTTATTCTTCAAGAACTGACTGTGCATTTTCTTGTCCTGCTAAATTTTCATCTGCTCTCTCTGGTCTTTCTTAAATTGTATTGGATCTACGGTTTCGTTCACTTTTAAGTTTCCTTGTATTTTCATTGCTTCAATCATTTCTTCTTTACTCCCCTTGACATACCAATTCAGACTATTCTCCTCTTCCCTTACACAACCTTCACGACACACTAACCCCCGTCCTCCTTTCCTCTACCCTTTACATACAATCTTGACACATCACTCTTGGTATGTAGTTCCTTGTTCATTGTCATTAATTTAAGAGTTCTCCGGTGTATCTCTTGTGATTCCTGCTTGTTCAAACATACTATTCCTGCCCCATATCTCATCAAAGCAACAGCTCACGTGTTAATTGCTCGAATCTAACTTCGATTGGAGCATAATCCGATTCTCCTTAAATATTCATTCCCGTCCATTTCTTTCATCTTGTGTTCATTTAGCTTATCTTTTTCAATGATACCCAGGTACTTATATCCTTCCTCTCCGACTTCCTTTCTACTTTCACTACTTTCCAGGTTGATCACATGGCTTTTACTGATTTTCCCCTTTTTGAAAATCATTACACCACATTTCTCAATCCCAAATTCCATGTCAATATATTTGCTAATCATCTGCCGAGTTGCTGTGAAACTCACAAATTCTTTCTCAGTTTCAGCAAATAGCTTTAGGTCATCCATAAACCAGAGGTTGTTTACTTTCACCCTGCCTAAAATGTACCCCGCACGCATCTTGAAATGCTCGTTAGTGGCAGTATGCAGACAACAAATAGGAGAGGCGTCAGACTGTCCCCTTGAAAGATTCCTCTTTTGATATTTACCTCGCCCAGCTTATCTCTCCATGTTGTGAGTTCAGTTCGTCACATTTTCATTGAGTTTTGTATTAGCATCAGGATATTGTGTGAGTAGTTTAAGGCATTCAATAATCCACGAGTGTAGGACTATGCCATATGCTTTCTTGTAGTCCACCCATGCCATCGACAGATTTTTACGTCTCTTCTTGCAATCAGCTAGGTTAGTCTTATCAATTAGTGATTGATCCTTCGTTCCTCTGTTCTTACGTCTACATCCTTTTTATTCCACTGGATCGTTCTCATCTAGGTACTTATAGATGCTGTTTGATAGGAAGCCCGTCATCAGTTTCCTCATCAGTGGGAAACAAGATATTGGTCGGAAAGCTACAAGCGCATTTCCTTTACTTGGTTCCTTCTGGCATAGTACCGTTATTCCTTTTGTTATCCAGGCCGGTACTCAGTATTTCGTCCAGCTTTCTCGCAATTCTCCTGTGCAGAGCTGTCAAGCATTTAAGCCAAAAACCCTGAACCCCATCAAGACCAGGTGCTTTCCGGTTAGGGATTTTCCTGCACTGAATTCTAATCATCTCCTCAGTTATTCTCAAATCCACGGGCTGATATTCTCCACTCTTCTCTTTGAGTATCTTTCACCACTCTGCTTTAGTTTCGTGTTGTATCATCTTAGACCATATGTTTGACCAGAATCTTTTGTTTTCTTCAGCATCCAGCACGGCCTTTTCACCTTTTTCTTTCCCATCCAGTTCTTGATAGACTCGTTTCTGATTTTGTTCGAAAAATCTGTTCAATCTGTACCTCTCAATTCTTTGTTCATATCTCTTTAGTTTATGTTTTAGCTTTCAACCTCTATTATAATTCCTCAATCACAACATTGATTCCCTTTCTCCTCATCCTATACTTTCTCCATAGCTAAACATATTTCTGTCGTTGAACTTCATTTCTCTTTTTCCGTTCCCGAATATCAACATGCTTTCTGGTCTCGTTAATAGGCTGCGTTATTCTCCTTTTCCACCATAGGTTCTTCAGGTTATGTTGACATTTACCTTTGGTTTCAGACTTAACTTCCGGGCTATAAAGATTGAGATTGCATTTTATCAGATTGTTGGTGTCTGTGATGTTGTCAGTCCTGATGCATTCATTAAGTTTCTTTCTGTCTCGTCTTCTTTTTAAAACTCCGTATGAAAGCTCTGTTCACCAGAGGTCCAAATATCAATGATTTCGTTTAGAATGGATGTTTGTTCCTCGATTCTGTCATCGCTTTCCTGATCAGTAATGTTAGCCTCGTGCTTGTTTTCTTTCTTGAACTCCACTGCCGTAGTTTCACTATCTTCATTCTCTTCCTCATCCTTCCGTTCACTGCTGGTTTTCCTATCCCTAAATTCCCGTTTCGTAATGCTTCCTAGCTCAAATGTAGAAAACCATTCATTCGTTCTTAAACACTGGGATTGATGGAATTGACTACCCCCACCCAAATTCCAAGACTTTGTGCCTCTAGTAGATAAAATTATTATTATTACTATTATTATTATTATTACTATTATTATTATTATTATTATTATTATTATTATTATTATTATTAGTATTATTGTTCAGTAGTTTTATTTTTATAACGTGCTTTCACTTCACTACCGAGCGCATCTGTGTGTGCCTTGGGTATGTGCTGTGGTTTGCTGTGATGCTCTTAAGGTTACTGTATTGAAAGTGTTTTACTTAGGATGTGTGCAGTGCCCAGTAGTATAATTTCCTGTATGTTATATATGTATATTTGTAAGTCCTCGTGTTTTTGTCATGTATTTGTCTGAATATATTTTTATCATACCTAAAGTGCCTACTATGATAGGAATTGTTTCTGTTTTTAGATTCCACATTCGAGTTACCTCTATTTCCAGGTTTTGTATTTAGAAAGTTTCTCCATTTCTTTTATAGAAACGTTGTCATCTGCTGGTATTGCTACATCAATTAGAAAGCATTTTTTTCTTCATGATCTCTGACAACTATATCTGGCCTATTGGCCTTAATTTATCTATCTGTGTGTATTGGCATATCCCTTAGTACGGTTGCTTTCTCGTTTTCTGTAACCTTTTCTAGCGTGTGCCTATACCATCTTGTTTCTGTTGTTATTCCATAGTGTTGGCATAGCTTCCAGTGTATGTAGGTCCCAGCTCTGTCGTGTCTGTGAATATATTCCTTCTTAACCAGGACTGGGCAGCCAGAGATAATATGATTTATTGTTTCTTGTCCATCTCCACATATTCTGCAGTTACTTGTTATGTTTCTGTTCATGATATGTTTTTGGTAATTTCTTGTGGGGGAGGCTTTGGTCTTGTGCTGCAATTAAAAAAAACATTCAGTCTCTGTTGGTTAATCTCCGCTTGTGTCCATTTCAGGATGGATGCACAATAATGGGGTACAGCAAGCATCCATATGTTGAATGCAGGCACAAGGTTCCTTCAGTTGAGTTTTGATTTTAAGAGAAGTTAAAGACGTTCGAAACATGCAATGATGACTTTGTCTTTCATTTTTCATACAAGATGTTGTCCAGCTCCAGGATCCCAAGGCTCTTCTATTCATCATCATCCAGGTCTTCCATTCACTCTCCATTTTTATGTCCCTGCAATTTACTTTTTTTCCTCCGCTTCAACGTAAACACCGCTCACTTCGAGAAACCGATTTCCATTCCTATATCCTTGCTGCACATTTGCACATCTCAACCAGCCTCTCCATTTCAGGCTCTCTTTTGCGAACAGTTTTAAATATCCATGAAGAGAAGGTGATTGAGCGAGGTCCATTCTTTCTCACCTCATAGCAAGCTTCAACTTTGCGTAGGACTACAGAAAGTGGGATGAAAGCTATAACAAATAACAGAGGTGAACAAGAGACTCCGTGGAAAATACCTCTTTTGATTGTTACCTAGGCTAAGTGCTTGTTGTTAAAGGATAGACGTATGTTCAAACTAGGCATTCCATTCATGTTGAATGTTCCCAAAACTCAAGAAGGCGGCAATATGCCGTAAGTTTTTTGAAATCTATCCAGGCCATGCAAAAGATTTTTGGTGCCGTTTAAAATTTTTCATTATTACCATGTCTATTACAAAGTGGTTCTTGGTTCCCTTGGATTCGTTTCGGTATCCTCTTTGTTCTACTGGCATAAGATTGTTTTCGCAAGGAACACATAAATTTTCCCTCTACTACCCACCCCGGAATTGCACCGTTCTCTAGGAAATTACTAATTGCAAGGCAGTTCTCTTGTGTGTTGACCTAAAACACTTGCGCCAGTAGCCTTGGATGCCGTCTGGTCCTGCCGCTTTCCAGTTTGTCAGTTTTGATACCTGTGCAATGACATCTTCCGCTGTTATGCGCACATGGTCCTGTCGTGGATCCTCCTGGTTACGGAGTTCGGGTCTCCCGGATTGAATCTACTCAACACTATTGTTGCGAGAAACTTCTTTCCCCCCAGATGTTATTCCAAAATTGGCGGGTTTCTTCTGCTTCAGAAGGAGTATTATCTTATGTATTTTCTCCTAAGCCCTTTAAAAATTGCCTCTGGTTATTTGAGAATAAGTGGATTTGCTGGAATTCTTCCATTCCATCGCAGTCGGTATGTACCGTTGAAGCAGTGAAGTCTTTGCCTTCAAAGCTGCTGTGTTTGCGTCTGAATACTTCTTCTTCGCTCCTATTTCTCCTCCTCCCCTCTTTCTCCTCCCCGTCAGCATAATCTCATAATCGTTATTATTAGTAGTAGTAATAGTATTTGTTGTAATAATATTTGTAGTAGTAGGAGCATTATTAAGTAGTAGTAGTAGTAGTAGTAGTAGTAGTAGTAGTAGTAGTAGTAGTAGTAGTAGTCATTCTGAATGTGAATTTTCTATAAAACGTCTAATCATTTTTTATATATATATATTCTTATTCAAACCGTAATATCTAGGAGCAAAATACGATATACAAAATACATACTTTTCAAATAAAGCCAAGATACATTCCCAGAGGGTATAGATACGGAAGAAAACTATTAAATAATAACATTTTCTTTTGTTTGTGTTTTGTACACCGAAGACAATCGCTAACAACAATATACGACTTTTTGTGAACAAACAGAAAATCCTTTCAAAAGTAAACAAACAAAAAAACAAACAGGATGTAAATAACACGTTATAAGCATATTGTATGCGTATCATTTACATATAAAATTGATTTGTGAACTTATATATATAATTGATTGGAAATTGTTTAATCTGTTTCGTTTAATGCTTACATGTAGGTTATAACGGTCGTTAGTTTGGTGAAACTAGATTTGTTTGCTTCAAATAATTGAAGTTTCCTCATAAAAGTTCAAACCGCAGGAGATTTTGTCATACTTTTTTGTTATTTTTTAGATGGTATCAAGCATTTAACAGAATAATTTAAAGACTATTTAATATTATTAAATGAGCTAGCAACATAATAATATTTTTTCCTCCAGAAAACTTCCATAAAGCCTTAAAAGCCTGGTTTTGTTCTCTGAATGAGGTTTGTATCAATTAGTCACTGATCCATGACGTAAATTAGTCACGGAATTTAATCAGTGATCCATGACACAAACAAAGATATCATTAATTCTTAATCTCGATTCATATAATGTATGGAAATTCAATAGGGAACTGTAAATGGATGAAATAAAAGACAACAATGGTTGTATAAAAGAAACAATAATAGTTAATTACTTTTATAAAGAGGTAGTTTACTTCATATTGTCTGCGATGATGGTCTAGAACAATAATCACGATGTGAAATTCTTTTCTAGTGATCTGGTAGAGGTAGAGGAAATTAAATCGAATCGATCACATTACCGGCATTGTTTTATAGATATTGCTTTGATAAAAGGCAACCCAGTAGATAGATTATGAGCGGGTATTTGTTGCCGAATTCAAAGAATAGTAGTATATGACGTTGCAAAAATATCTAGGGACATCTAGGGGTAGGGTAGGGTGAATATTGGATACACGCCAATGTAAATGCTTACATAACTTCACAAATAGGCTTAACAAGTGGAATATGAACTTATATTTAATTCATAAATTAATTCTCTGATCATAAATAATAACGTGACATATATAAACATATATGCGTACGTATATACAAATATACGTGTATACATTCATTCATACATACATACACATATATATGTATATATATATATATATATATGTGTGTGTGTGTGAGTATGTGTGTGTGCATATATGCATATGCACTTATATATATACATATACATATATATATATATATGCATATATATGTATATATATATATATATATATATATATATATATATATATATATATGCATATATATGTATATATATATATGTATATGTATATATATATATATATATATATATATATATATATATATATATATATATATATATATATGTATATATATATGTATATGTATATATATAAACATATAATGTATATAGGTAGATAGATACATACATATATGTATATATATATGTATATATATATGTATATATATATATCGCCTTAGTGATACTAATAACCTCGTGTTCGGACTCAATGTAAGTATGCTCTAGAGGTAATATTTAGACGAGTACAGAGCATAATAAGAGATTATATAAACGACAAAGAAAGAATAAATTAACTTACAACTGCTTCTGCTATAAGTCGCAATGCGCACATAGCTGAGTCCTCGTGCATCAACTTATAGCTTCGTCAGAGCATCAAAAGTGAAGTATTTCGTTTTTTATGTTCCCACGAAGTCCATACACAAGCAGTGAATTATCATCTTATATTTGAATATTAGTATTGCATTGTACGATAGAAGTAGTTGTAAGCGTATTAAGTATCGTATGGACAGGGACTTAGAAATTTCTACCAGCGAATCCATCATCGGCCTGTAATACACTTAAGTTCATATTGACTTTATATAGTCTTTGTTAAGTCGAAATCTTCTGTTAATTAATGATAATTAGGAGGTGTGCCAGGTTGTGCTGGTAAACAACATTTAATATGTAGCAACCGCTCTTGCAGAAAATGGTTGGTCTGATATATCATTTCAATATTTTAAGGTAGAATGCGATTTCGCTGTCTCCGCAAAATGTTTACAGCACATCCGTTTGGTTTGCAGTTTTCCGAACCAAAATACCTTCTTGGCACACCTGAGAAAACTGTTCTCCTGTTTGTCTATTTTCCTTAATATTTTCTAAAAAATACCGTCACACCCTTTATAGAAAAAGTTATTCTTGCTTGGCATTTTTATACTGTGCAGCACTTTCGCTCAAAATGCTTTTTTAATGTTCTTGAGAATATTGGTTTTGTGTTTGGAACTGACCAACTACTTTCGTTTGTTTTTTATTTCTACTTTCTGAATCCTTCGTTGCCTGTATTCTTGCTTGCCAGTGTCTAATGATTTTTTGCAAAAACTCTTACGTTGCTTACTCATATTCGGTCACTCGTTGAATAAATATCTTTTAATAATCTTTTACTCTAATTGAACGAAATAGAAAGATTTTGAAATCTACATGTTACGACGCACGTAACATTGACGCATTTTTTTATTACATAAACAGTGAAAGGGTGTTGAACAAAACTACAATTTTCTATAACCACTTCATTTACCTAGCTGAATATTGCTTATTTATCGTTTTACCTTATTTGGAGATTTCAAGAAAAATTAATACTAATTCATACGTATAAGCAAACTAAAGAGAATTTTGGTTTCTTGCATATGTCAAAGATTATATTCCATCTCATTTTATTTTGTTATCTGTTATCTGTTTATCTGTTATTGTTGTATAAGATGTGTTTCTAGAAAGTGCAATAGTAATAGAACGAAATAGAAATTTACGACATATAAGAACTAACAGTTGCCGAGTATTCACTGGTGGCAAATAAGATTGGTGCTGTATCAGCTTCACTTGAGAAATATACATATTTAATGTAGGATTTACATAATAATGTATCTAGTTGCAATTTACATAGTAAATACTCTGTTTTGTTCTTTGTGATGAGTGCTTACGATTTGAAAAAAATCTTGAGACTCGGTTGCCATTTCGAGTAAGCACTTTGAACTCTGATGTTTGTTAATAAGTCTGTGTGAATTTATAATAATTTTGTCAAAAATATAAAATAAATTTTAAAGTTAAATATGTTAACCAAATCTTTCTAATATATAAACAAAGTGGTAAGAGCTTCAGTAAATTAATTTTTTGATCACGATAAATAATGTTTCCATGACTTTATTTTATAAATTTTGACTTGCAGCAAATCCAAAATTATTTAATTGAAAAATATATATTTAGCTTCCAAAGAGCTAAGTTAACTCTTTTACTTAATCAATGTATGTATAAAATGATTAAACCAATTCAAAATTATATTGATCATGTGCCAGAAGTGGCTGCTGTGAATCAATTGAAAAGTGATTATTACAGAAATATTGCTCTACGGACTAAAATTTCGCGAATCGGTGGCAAATTTTCTTAATACTCACTTCAATGCCCTCAAGTTCCCCTTATCTCTTTCCTTCCATCATGCATTTCATTCTTGTATTAGACAGGAAAATGATCGTGGTCACAGATTTCCAATAGCGTTCAATTACAAAATATTACCTTTCCTAATGAAAAATGTAAATGAATTGCAAATCATCTTGACTTCTTCTTCTTCTTCTTCTTCTTCTTCTTCTTCTTCTTCTTCTTCTTCTTCTCCTTCTTCTTCTTCTTCTTCTTCTTCTTCTTCTTCTTCTTCTTCTACTTCTTCTTCTTCTTCTTCTTCTTCTTCTTCTTCTTCTTCCTCTTCTTCTTCTTCTTCTTCTTCTTCTTCTCCTCCCTCCTCCTCCCCCCGCCCCTCCTCCTCCTCCCCTCCTCCTCCTCCCCTCCTCCTCTTCCTCCTCCTCCTCCTCACCCTCCTCCTCCTCCACATCCTCCCCCTCCCCTCCCCCTCCTCCCCTCCCCTCCCCTCCTCCCCTCCTCCCCTCCCCTCCTCCCCTCCCTCTCCCATCCTGTTCAAAATAAGCAACCTTACATAAATATCGTCTCTGAGAATTCCGTATGATCTTTATGAACAGCGTGCAACCAGGAAAACAAATTCTATATTAAGAGCCTGAAAGTGAAAACAAATAATGTAATGAGCCGAATGAAATAGAAAGGATAGGCTTTTGACAAATGCTCGCTTAGGAATCTCGTATATGCACGTGTACACGCACACACACACACACACACACAAACACGCACACACACAAACACACATATACACACACGCACGTATATAAACACACACAAACAAACACATATACGTATCTTGTGTGTTTGTGTGTGTGTGCAACATTATTACCCGGGTGAATTTAAATGGGTCTTAATTTAACTCCAGATTAAATTTGAATATTCGTAGAAATATCTTTCGAAACTCATATTTATTACCATTAAATATTCACTCTAAATAAATGTGCAATCACACAAACTCGAAGATCAACGCCAAGGGCAAAGGATTAACAACAATAGAACTACTGAAAATATATGGAAAAGAAAAGAAACCAAGTCCTGATATCTAATCATCATCGTACGAAAAGCTCTCGCAGTGTATTTCTGTATAACTGACAGAGTTGTACGCCTGAACCAATGAGATCAAACACGATTCATGAGTTGAAAGACAAAGACGTTCAATATAAAGAATTACAGATTTGAATTATATAGGCATGGCATTACATTGGGCTGAAAAAAAATTTCATTTTATCCTTCTTCGAATGGAACGGAATGTAGCTTCCGACTCGTGTATCAATGCACACAAAATTATATGTTACTATCAACAAAATGGTTAATCCAAAACAAGTCAGTATATTTGAAGATCAAAAAGAATTCAAACGCACTGTAACGACAGATCATAATGATGAATATAAAACCGTGTTGATTATGGAGACGTGATCTAAATAAATGTAAATATTCTATTGTGTATATAGAGATTTTACAGAATATGAAATATAATATTTTTATAATATTCTGTTTTAGTTAAACGATCTGAAAGACTATTTATTATGCTTTCACTGAGAACAGCAACCCACATTTCAATAATTTACCCAATTACAAGGTACCTGCGCATCTATTTTTCTGAAAATGAAAAGGTAATGTAAAATAGAAACTATGAGCAAACACTTTAAATTTACAATTTTGGTTTTTTATCGTCTGCTCAGTGGTATGAGTCGAAAGACATACTGTGTAAAAAATAAATATATAAATAAAACTGCCATATCGTAGCTAATATTGCTTCTATGTAGAAAATCACTTGCTTTGTCTTTCGGTTAATATAGACTTTGTTGGTATTAGCAACATTAGTGACAGCGTTAATGAATATCACATTGATGGCAATGACAATGTGATTAGGAACAAGAGATGTTTATATCTATGTTTACGCTTTGAAGACGGTGAACTCTATTCAATGTTAAGCGAAATGTTTATGAATGGTTCCTTTTACACAAAATGAAAATAACAGATTTTCAAAAAAAAAAAATGCCTTGGAGGTCGACAACTTCATATATTTTTCTAGATTTCTTAGCTTTGAAGCCGGAATGAAACTATTACAGCAGACGGTAGGAATTTGATGCAATTATAGGCTCCATGACTGGGGTGGGGGATGATTATAGAAATTTGCTTTTGCATTTTCCTTTTAGTTTGCAACTGAAATTATTAGTATTATTTACATGTTAGTACTTATATTTACATCAAATTGAAACTTCAAAGCTTCCCAGCCCAGCATATCTTGAATTCGTTGCACTTACATGTGCGTTCAGAACTAGATAACCCATGGCCTTTACTTATGTCACCAAATAATCACTATTCTTATTTTGTATGTTATTAATACACAGTTTGATTGAATAAGAGTTATCAATATTAGACAACAAAAAATTGTCATTTTTGTGTGTTATGAACCAATTACAGAACCTTGTTTTAAATTTACATAATACTTGTTAACGTGGTGTATTAATAAGCATGCACAATATACAGTGAATTGGTCGAAAGAAAGGGAGAGAGAGCGAGAGAAAGAGAGAGCGAGAGAAAGAGAGAGTGAGAGAAAGAGATATAGAGCGCCAGACTTAATAAATTATAGCACATGAATTTAAAATCCCATCGAGCTTAGCTTCTCATTCCCATTAAGTTTCCATAACTTCAGCAGTTTAATAGACGGTAATTCATCATATCACGCCTCCTTAAAAAATGGCATCGACAATAATGCTCATATAATTTATGTTTTCATAGACTCATTTAAGGACATGTCCTTAAAATATATAAGTAATATATATTTTCCATACACTAAGTGAGTGAAACTAGTAAATCATTCTAGGATATCTCCGGCAGTTTTAGATAAATGAGTATGTTTTATACGTTTATAATTGGACTGTTATTGTTAAAACGTGTCATGAGACCGTTCATATAAGGCATATAAATAAATGCTTATATTTTCTATATTTGTATATCTCTACAAATCTTGCAAGAAAATACCAGCTTGTGTGATGGAGAAGTATGTTTTATTTTAAACGGATAGAAAAAAAGACACTTAATTGTATGTGTGTGTACTTTATTTGATGATAGTGTAGCTTATTCAGCATGGGTTGGTATATTATCATGTGCAATGCTATAACTGAAGATCTCGATTTTATATGATACACTAATCCCATCCATCTCTAGTGGTGCTTCTGCCTTAAGTGATCCGGACATGTTTTTGCCAATTTCTTCCGGCTTTCGTTACGCATTTACCCAGCGTATTTTGAACAAAATATTCGAGTGTCTTAAATGGAAATTATTTTTGAGAATGGTAATCGTTAGGGTACCTAGATTATAACGAAGCCTTTGAAGATTGCAGCCTAGATGGACACTGAACCCACAAGTAAGATATAAGTACTTGTTCACTTGCCTTTAAGTAGGAGCTATTTCACTGTTAATATATCCTCCCTTCTATCTTAAAAAGAAAAACGATCGAAATGTTTTTGGGTTTCATTTCTGTTTTAAGGGTACTTTATATATATTGATGCTTTACAAAGAAAGTTGTTATCAACAGTAACTATAAGTTCTCAAGTAAGGATGTGTATTGATTTAGTTGGATTTCGATACTGTTATTGCAAAACGAGGAAATATATAACTGTACCACGTAACAGAAATGAATATAATTTTAGAGTAACAATTGATTGCGCCTTTACACATCTTTCTGTA
>NC_142934.1:72186942-72221942 GCF_046866305.1 Octopus bimaculoides | reverse complement strand
ATAATAATAATTCCGGTGTAAGTATCATCGTCACCAACATCATCAAAGTTACTAAGAACAATACCTACCGTAGGAGAATTAGAAACAGCGACATCAGCAGTAATGTTAACTCTCACAGTCGCAGCAGTAGCAACGGTATTGCACTAGATTAAAATCACCAAGCGTCAACGTTGAGATCTAATCGAGTATAGTTACCTTAGGTATTGGTTATGGTCAAATTGTTGGTTTAGTTTATTAAGTACATCTAAGGAACACGAGAAATTGCGCGAAACTGAACAATTAATAAATGTGCTTGTGTATTAAACCGTTTTTGTTCAAATCTTATATTGCTTTCATATTAGATAGGAGAGATACTCTCTGATGTAGAGCTGTTTGAAGCAGGATGAAAGGAATAGAAAAAAAAATAATAAGCACATTGTGTTGCATAAAAAAACGAATTTCTTGTTTTGTATTTTTTCCTAAGTACTTCTTTAATGCGTGATAAATATTTCTAATATATACTTTTAAGACATTGGCGTGGTGTGTACTCTCTTGTGACAATGTCATTGATTAGAAATATATTTGAAAGACGTTGTTGTATAGTATATAATTAATATATAGATTAGCCTGTGGATAGATGCTTTCATGTTCCTCGGAAACTCAATATTTCCATTTTAGGTTAACTCAAATAGCTTATTGTTTAAAGGAACAGTTTGCAAAAACAGGAAGTGTCATCTATAATTGAGACAGGTCTTGCACTTTGGTTAACAGTTTGGAAATTTCTTCAGTATCGTCGAACAACAAAAATGTATTACAGTATTATTCAGTACAACCTTGAAAGAACAAGGTTGATTCGCGCGCTAACGAAATATCTTTCAGAATTTTACACTTGTAAACAACAACTCTCCTGCAGTCCTAATTAAGCAATCAGAGCGTGGTTAAGTCGCTTATTTCAAAAGCATGTGTTTTCAGGTTCAATTCCACTATTCGTAATAATGGAAAGGTCTTTCCAGTTACAGACATAAATTGAGGTTTGATATATGTGCGTGGACAACGGAAATTCAGAAAAACTTAGTTATGGCAGCCAGTTGGAGTATTCGCACCTGTTTATTAATCGTATAACGTAACTTTTCACCCGGCGTAACATTAACTTCTGGCGATTAAGTACCTTTAGCCATGTTGCCAGCTTTCAAGCTAGGTCTTGATCCCATAGCAAATTTCACTCTTTTTCATACGTACCTCAGATGCCCTGAAAGCAAAGTGTCGTAGTCGCTCGCTGTTCTCCATTGACGTGGCCATTAAATAATTACACGTGGGTAGAGTACAAAAATAATTAGATCGAAGCCACCAAACATATAGCTCCAATACATATATAATTTAGTATGATTCAAAGAATATTTGAATAGCATTGTAGTCAAGTCGTCCGGGTGCACAAAATTCTCCTTGATATTAATATGGGAAATTATGTACTTCGAGACAATGTGAAAGAATTCTTCTTTTAGGATAGTATTTCCCGAAATACATAAACAACATCAAGTAAATATTTGTTAGACTTGCATATGAGATTTCATTTTTGATCAATATAAATTGACGTATTTCCATTGTTTTGCTGCTTTTCTTTCTACGAAACGAGAAGATGCATTGCAGAACTGTTATTTTTACGAGTTGTATATATTTATCACCCGACGAGACACATCGGAACCGTCTTGATGCTCCTGAACCAGTTGTTAAGTGTCCCACGCGTGAAGGATCGATGCGAGATGTGTGGAAATAATTGTCGGGATAAATAAAAATTCTGGTATACTTTATTAACTATATATATATATATATGTTTATATAGTATTAAGTAAATATAAGATACTCATTTAATTCTATTTATATCCCGATGAATACGTATCAAATAGTTTAATACAAATAAAATTTAAAGTAACAGAATCAGCATAAGAAATGATAAAAAAGATGCCTACACATGTTTCAGTCTATTGAAATTTTTAATCTGTTCAAATATGCACATAGAAAATTCCACGTGTCTCTCTCCCTCATTCTACCTCTCTTGCTCACGTGGCTCCCACGTGACCATCGGCAATCTCTCTCCTCCTCACTTGTGTTTCTTTCTTTTTCTCCGTTGTAGCTGGATCAAGGAAGACGTGTTCTTGTGCGTCTCCTGTGCTAGCCGGATTTACGCGTTCGCACCACAAACTCGTTTAGGATTAGCAGCCCGCCTGTCCTGTTTTTGTTACTAATTTTGACCCTCCACAAAATCCCAAATTTGAAAAAAATTGTTTTGTAGGAGCGACTGTTTTATTGAAAACGTATCTTGTTGTTAAATGCTCGAAATACGAGAGGAGAAAAACTGCCAACAACTGATGAAGGGTAGTTTTTTGTGTTGTTTGTCTTGATATCCATTTGTGTCTTTCGTTGTTCGAACAAATAGTTCATATTCCATTTACTCGTACTTCGTATTTTTTGTTGTAAACGTTTCGCGACGTCCTGTGCCCACATATGCACATATGTATATAGGTATAGATGTACGTATGTATATATATCCATATATATATCATTTACATTACTACTATATATATATCCATATCATCCAAAAATGTTATCAATATACTTCTCTAGTAAACAAATTTTCAGAATAATATCCTTAGAAATAATTTACCCACATGAACAAAGGATGATTACTTATTATCATTATTTACAATTAAATCTTAGAAATACCTTGCGAGTTTTATAAAACTATATCATATCTTAATTTTTACCAAAATTATTTAAATTCCTCATAGAAAGTAAGTACACTATAATTTTTATATATCTTATAATTTTTCTCCGAATACTGGAATGTATCTATTAGTCCATTGAAATGCTAAATATTGATACAAAATTACATTAACTTTCCTACGAAATACGTACTAAATTACTATTTTACTATACAATATAGGATTATTTTTCTCTCTTGACTATAACTTGTAAATATTATAACACATTTTTATTTATTAATAAATATTAAATAAATTTTATATCTTATATCCCAAATCAATTATGTTTATTCCCATTATTCTATTAAATGACAACTTAATTCCCTTAACTCATATAGCAGTATATTTTCAAATACACCATAGTATTATAGTAAGATTTCATTCAATAATATCTCTCCACCACTAGCTCCACGTCCTACCTTTCCTAAAAAGTTATTATTTCCATTATTTGAATATTCGAAAATACAGTCCTCATCAATCTTACTTGTTATTTACCAACGATATGTAACCAATTTTACCCTGATGAGGGCCCGACACACTGTTGAACTCTATAACATCTAACATGGTTCGAATCGTGATGATCCGAACGAGCTGTTTACCTAGTGGTGGGACTGAAACAGGTGTAGGCGTCTCTTTTGTTTGTTTCTTATGTTGAGTCTATTACTTTAAATTTTATTTGTATTACACTATTTGATATGTATTCATCGTGATTCAAATAAAATTAAGTAGGTATCCACTATATTTATTCTCCATTTTCTTTATATTTACTTAACACAATATTGGAGAGTTTATCACTATATATTGAGGAATTTTCTCTCAATATATAAATTGATAACACCAGTTGATATCCGGATTTTAAAAAAATCCTTGAGAAAATACATCCTCACTTTCGAAAGTATGTATGTATGTATATATATATATATGTATGTATATATATATGCATGCGTATATATATGTATGTATATATATACGCATGTGTGTTTGTGCTAGTGTGTGCGTCTGCGAATGTGTGTACATATGTATACATATATGTGAGTTTGTGTAGCTCTTTATGTCTATACATTTATGTAAACCTTTACATGTGAGTGCTTATGTATTGAAATAAATATATTTCATATATCTTTCTCTGACCACACTCCTACATTTCTTGATATTTCTTAATATTTATTCGTTTAAAACAAGCTCATGAATTTGAAAATTCGTACCAGATTTTTGGTAGTCTCTGTAAATCAGAACTTAAGCAGCATAAACACAGGTTAAGCGCTGTGAAATTCATTCCTAAATTGTTTTTGTGTACAAGTTAACTGGCAAATTGTCTGAATTCTAGCTGAGTCGGATAGAATGAATTGCCTTAATTTGTTTCCGATTATCTGCACTCTCAATTCAAAACATGTCGTAGTCTACTTTGCTTTTCATCCTTCGGGATCGAGAAAATAAGCTATCAGCCAAGTACTAGCGTTTGTTCTCATCCTATCCCCTCTCCCTTTCTCTCCATTTCTAACATGCACATTAGCAGTACGATCTCCTGCTGTAAGACGTCGACGATAGTATATTTGATAACAGCCATCACTTAATGTTTCTGAACAAAAACCACGCAGGTAATTCTATATTCAACGTCCATTTAACATGAAAGGCGAAGTTGCATTCGGTTGTTAACGTGGCCCATGTATCATATATTTCTTTATTAAACCATGAAAACCCGACTGCACATGCATTATTTAGATTAAAAGCTTACGAGGGACAAACTTGTGTTTTCTTTTGTGATTTGTATTTTAGGATTTTTATAATTTCCGTAGCATTTCTGTTGTTCAGAAAACAGCCTCGCCTTTTCGTCATTCTCCTTGAAAACAGTAAAAACATTTTTATTTGTTCGTGCGTCACAGCTATTTATATTAGCTTTCTATTATTCCTTGGCATATTTTAGAATCTAAATTTCACATTTTGTAATAGCTTCGGTGTTACAAATCCATATAAGTGTATTTTTGTTAAAGGGAAACTTCCTCTACATCGACTGTATGGTGTATTCTATATGAAATCATTTATCCGTGATTTTGACTGTAATATTACTTCGTCATTCAAGGTGGCAAGCTGGCAGATTGGATAGCACCCTTGGAAAAATACTTAGTGGAATTTTGTCCGTCTTTGCGTTCTGAGTAAAAAATCCGCTGTGGTCGACCGTATGTCTCATCCTTCCGGAGTCGATAAAATAAGGATCACTTGAGAACTGGGATACATCTAATTGACCTGCATTTCCCTTGAAAATGCCAGCCTTATGCCAAAACTTCAAAACAATGTCACTTTGTTTCGTGTCGTGTTCAGAGTATTATAACTGTACTTTTTTTGTGATGGCACGTATTACCTTTGTACCTGTAACCCAATACGCTTTATTAATTTCCCTGTTGAGTAATGATCTAATACATCTATGATAATCTGTCCAAACATCTTATTCTCGTCTGTTTACTGATTTCAATTTGTAATGTAAATGTTTAATGTAATGCACTGAAATCCGTTTCTTCACATAGCACAATAATTTCATTGTCAATAAGCTTTTCACTCAATACGTTATAGTGTTGTAGTTGTTGTACACCAAATTACACATCACTATTGTTAAGAAATGCATACATAGTGTGCTGCTTTCTTTATATACGTCTCTCATCTTCAGTACACACCATGAAGACACCTATATGAAAGGGATGCGTGACTGACATGTTGTATGTAGGTGATAGCACCAAGCAGAAAATTAGCGTAGAAATAGGATCTTTTTGCCAATATTCGTTTTGTAGTTGAGTCACTTTTTTTAATTTTAGATTATTTCTGTATCTGCAAAATTATTTACTGTTTACTCTTGACATGCTCAGTGTTTCTGATTGTTCTTTTTCTTTAAGTATGTTTCACTCTCGATCGCCCGGGATTCAATATACCTATATCAAGAAGTTTTTGAGAATGTCCGATTTTCTTTGTAACTAGACTGGAATCTACAGATAGCCTACTTTTAATCTTGTGATATTCATGTTTGTGTGTTTTCATTAACTTCCTGATATTTTGCACTTTTTGTTGTTGTTACCTAATAAGAATGAAAATAATAAAAATACTAACAATAATAATAATAATAATAATAATAATAATAAATAATAATAATAATAATAATAATAATAATAATAATAATGATGATAATAAATAATAATAATAATAATAATAATGATAATAATAATAATAATAATAATAATAATAATAATAATAATAATAATAATAATAATAATAATGATAATGATAATAATAATAATAAGCTACAACATCCTTAACTGGACACTAAACGAACTATGTAAAATTGACAGGAAAACAAGAAAAATAATGACAGGATATAGGATGCACCACCCAAAATCTGACATAGAAAGGCTATATATACAACGCACAGAAGGTGGCAGGGGTCTTATACAGCTAGAAAACTATTATAAAATAACCACCATAGGACTGCAAAAATACCTACTCCAGAAGCAAGGGAAACTAATACAAATAACCACAAAACACGAGCAAAACAAAAAACTGTTTTCAGTATTTAAGGAAGCTGACAAATACAAACAAGAAATCAATCTACCTAACAAATACGAAGAAGAAGAAGAAGAAGAAACAACAAAAGCTATAAAACAAATGAAATCCAAACTAAAGCTAGAACAACAACGGACCATGATAAAACGATGGCAAGAAAAGCCCCTACATGGTAAATACTGGGCTAAACTAAATGCGAAAGAAATAGACAGAGAAAAATCCCAGCAATGGCTGAGAAGCTCAGGACTCAAAGCAGAGACTGAAGGATTTTTAATTGCTGCACAAGACCAAAGCCTCCCCACCAGAAATTACCAAATACACATAATGAAAAGAAATATAACAAGTAACTGTAGAATATGTGGAGATCGACAAGAAACAATAAATCATATTATCTCTGGCTGCCCAGTCCTGGCTAAGAAGGAATATATTCACAGACACGACAGAGCTGGGACCTATATACACTGGAAGCTATGCCAACATTATGGAATAGCAACAGAAAAAAGATGGTATAAACACATGCCAGAAAAGGTCACAGAAAACGAGAAAGCAACCATACTCTGGGATATGCCAATACACACAGATAGAGAAATTAAGGCAAATAGACCAGATATAGTTGTCAAAGATCATGAAGGAAAAAAATGCCTTCTAATCGATGTTTCAATACCAGCAGATGACAACGTTTCTCTAAAAGAAATGGAAAAACTTTCAAAATACAAAGACCTGGAAATAGAGATAACTCGAATGTGGAATCTAAAAACAGAAACAATTCCTATCATAGTAGGTGCCTTAGGTATAATAAAAAAATATTCAGACAAATACATAACAAAAACACCAGGACTTACAAATATATATAACATACAGAAAATTGCACTACTGGGTACTGCACACATTCTACGCAAAACACTTTCAATACAGTAAACATAAGAGCACCACAGCAAACCACAGCACATACCCAAGGCGCACAGAGCTGCGCTCGGTAGTGAAGTGAAAGCACGTTATAAAAATAAAACTACTGAATAATAATAATAATAATGATGATGATAATAATATTAATAATAATAATAATAATAATAATAATAATAATAATAATAATAATAATAATAATAATAATAATAATAATAATAATGAATATCTAAGTGAATTCCAAATACAACAAATTCCAGAATTAGACTTACTAGAAACAAGCCCAAAATAGCTAAGCGTATGAAAACCCGTGATATAACTGCTGCCTTAGATATTTTTACTGATAACTGGAAAGGAAAACCTCTCAAAGGCAAATACCCAAAGTCAGCTAATAGTGCCGATGTTGACAAAGCCCTTACCCACCAATGGGTAGTGTCTTCTGGCTTAAAATCAAAAGCAGAAGGGTTTATCATAGCAGTCTACGATTAATACCTACCTACAAGAAACTACCTGGTCAACATTAAAGAAAGGCAGTAGCCCAACATGATGTCTATGTCAACAACCAAATGAAACCATTGATCATGTTGTCTCCATCTGCAGTCCCCTCCTGCCCACAAAATAACTCAACAGGCATGATAGATGTGCACGATATATTTACTGGGTAATTTGCAAAACCTGGAGCTGCTCTATGATAAAAACTGTTGGGACCACAAACCAACGCCAGTGCTTGAAAATTATCACATCTTACTCCTCTACAACTCCACCATTCAATCTGACAGAAAGATAAATGCGAATAGGTCAGACACTACATTGAATGAGTTCAGATAAAAATCATGCCTCCTCATTGATATGACTGTCCCAATCGATATAAATGTATCTGTCAAGACCTACCAAAAACTGAGCAAGTATCAAGATCTTGAAATAGAAATTGGCAAAATGTGGACCCTCAAGACACAAACGTGTTGTGATAGGTGCCTTAGGAATGATAGCAAATGGGCTGATTGCTATCTAGCTCAAATACCAGGAAACCCCAAAATGGCAGAAATTCGAAAGTTAGTTCTCATGGGAACTGCCCATATCCTACGTAATATACTATGTAATCTCAAATTTTAAAACAAACTCATGATTTTCTTGTCTTCATAAACATTGTATAGAACAATACAATGTGCAAAACCAAATGTATGACACCCTAGGCATAACACCGACAGGAACTTCTAGCTTGTTGTGTCTTGATGTCTCTGGGTGAGACTTGGAGTCAACTTGTACAAATACAAAGCAAAAGTCAAACATATAATAATAATAATTTACTCAAAACTACAGATTTGCTTTTCACTTGTTTCACCATAACTACTTGAGCATGTCCATTGGTGGCTGACGATATGTGCATCTCTGATCAGGAGCAGAAGTAGTGGGGGAACACCACAGCCTTATGTTTAGAATTTTTTGGGGTTTGAATAATTCACCCCTGGAAACATGGGTATTTCGTTCATCGCACTCAAACAAAACTTATTTAGGGAACTTTTGAGCCGTATGGGCTACTCAACATGAAGAAAATTCTAACTGGGCTTCAATTGCAAGGTAATGCGCTGTTTATCTTGTAATGAGATTACCATGTCACGCATATATGGTTGTGCTGCATGTGCTTGGTATACTCTTATCAGACGGATACTCATGAAGTTTATATTGGGCTTCGTATAATTGTACATTTGTCTCTTCGAACGCATGCACTGCTCTCTCACTTGATAATAATGATAATAATAATAATAATAATAATAATTCTTATTATTATTGTCAAAATGAAATCATTATTATTATTATTATTATTATTATTATTATTATTATTATTATTATTATTATTATTAAAAAGAATTCATTATCATTATCATTATTATCATTATTTTAGTAGTATTAGTAGTAGTAGTATTTGTTGTTGTTGTTCTTCTTCTTTTTCTTCTCATTCTCATTATTATTATCATTACCGTTGTCGTCCATTATTATTTTTCTTACAGTTAAGGTTCATATTTAAATATGTGCTATTCCTCTCTTTGCTCCTTATATGCTTTAGAAATGTGCCATTGTCAATGTATTTCTGAAACCTGCCACTGTATAAACCAAAGACCCCTCCTCGTCTCAACATGCCCAACGGCACCGGTTTTTCGTCTCTTCCTTCTCCATTTTCATATTGTATTCTTACTCTGTACATTCATTTAGCCATATTCTTTCACTATTTCTCTCTCTCTTCTCAAAAAGTTTCTCTCTTCTAAAATCCATCGCTAAACTCAATATTATTCTTAACTTATTTCGCGATCACAGACACATACACAGGGGAAGACACAGTTGCATATGTTCAAGTATGCATATATTCAAGTATACACAGGGGAAGACACAGTTGCATATGTTCAAGTATACATATATATATATATATATATATATATATATATATATATATATATATCTGTGTGTATATTAAATATGTGTGGGTATGTATGCATGAATATGATGCATATGTATATGCTTAAGTGTAATATATATATATATATATATATATATATATATATATATATATTTACACAAATATATGTATTTAAATATACACATACATATACGCACACTACCTTCATTGTTGGACGATCATTCTCACACAGGAACCGCTTGTTGACGTTGTTGATAGTATTAATAATAGTATTTGCACAGCTGGTCTCATTATTACTAAATCCCGCCTTTTGTATTTACAGATTTATCTGTCATTTCTCCGTCATTATTCTGTTATACTCTTATATGTGTATAATGTAGACGCTCTCTCGCAACCACATACACACATACACAAGCGTGCACACACAACAACACACATGTGAAGATATGTGCGTCTATAAATTGAAGAATAAATTGATATCTACACATAGTGCTCAATGCATGAATATATACTTGCTATATACTTATATCCAAATATACATAAATACATACATGCATATATATGCACATATATATATATATATGTATATATATATATATATATATATATATATATATATATATATATATATATATATATATATATGCTTATTAGTGTATGTATATATATATATATGTATGTACGTATTTTTATATTTATACGTTTGTATTGATATATTTGAGTGTGCAAGTATGTATATTTATATTTTTATTTCTACATACGCATGTGCAATCAATCTGCTAGATAGACAGACCGACAATCACACTCAGTGACACACACACAGACAAACACACACACACACACACACACACACACATACAAACAAACACTCACAACCGCACGCACAGATTTATGAATATGTGAATATATGTATATACATATATACGTATGTAAACAAACATACACTCGCACACTGAAGTAAATTCACGTAGCTTTCTATCTATGTATGTGCATTGTATAAAGATACATAAAGCTCCATATATTCATGTATGTATATTGTTGCCTCTATATATTTATCTTTATCCTTTGTGAGCATTTTCTATCATGATACTGAATATCCCTTGATTTCAAAAAGTGGTGTATCATTATATAATGCAATGCTATTAAATGTTTCATTATAGCAATAGTTCCAAGCTGGAGTTTCAGTTAAGCCTGGGAGTGATAATGTACTTGGACTTTATTGTTGAAGCTAATGTTTATTTTGACGATAGCTCCAACAAAACGGCAAATGTGTGAGATAAATATTTGTGTTTGTCATCCCTGTGTTTGCCTGTTGTTTTCTCTTCTGTGTGGGTTTGGTACGTGTTATATTTGCAATTCCCCTCGGTTGGGGGTGTTGTTCGGGCTACCAGGAAACAACATTTATAACTAATTCTATATTATTGTTATTATTATTGTTGTTGTTATCATCATTATTATTATTATTATTATTATTATTATTATTATTATTATTATTATTATTATTATTATTATTATTATCATCGTCGTCGTCATCATCATCAGCATCACCATCACCATAAGCATCACCACCATCATCATCATCATCATCATCATCATCATCATCATCATCATCATCGTCATCATCATCATCATCATTTGTTATTTTCAATGTATGCCGTGTCTACATAGATATTTCTGCTGTGATTGTTTGTTGTGGATTTCATGTATTGTTGTTTTGTTGCTATTTTGCCTCCTAAAAATTGTTGCCGTTTCTGTTGTAGCCTTTTATCACTGGTGTAGGTGTCGCATTCGCTTCTTTTATGATATTTTGTGTGATCAGTCAATACAGAGCGTTAGCAAAGCGATGTGGCGTCCAACCCTTCATGTAAGTTAGTGGTTCATTGCTATTTTTCTCCAGTAGATTTTACTGTTGTCGATTCTATTGCGACTGCCGAATAATAATAGTAAATAAGATAATAATGATGATGATGATGATGATGATAATCATCATCATTATCATCATGATCATGAGGGATATGATGGTGATGATGATGGTGATGATGATGGTGGTGAAGGTGATGTGATGATGATATGAAAAGAGAGGAATGGAAGGAGGGAAAATGAGGACAAGCAGGAGAACGGGTGAGAAACTTAAGGAAATTTGTCATACGATGTTGACAAAGATGAATTAAATTTGTTAGATATCATAAGTAGAGAGGAAGGCAAATTCATATGTTTTTCTTTTTTTTCTTTTTACTTGACCTATCTAGAAAACAAAAATTGTTTATTTTAATGGTAGAACTCAGAATTGGATGAAACTCGTGGTGTTGAATGATGTAGAGCAAAGGGTAAATATCATGGCAAGCCGAGATTGAGTTGGTGTATTAATCTCCTTTTGAAGCTAGTTTCCTTCACTTCAGGCTCTTTTATCCTCGGTACAAAGTATGTTGCGTACATACATGCATACATATAAACCTATATATATATATATATATATATATATATATATATATATATATATATATATATATATATATATATATATATATATATATAAATATAAATATAAATATACATAGATAGATACTTATATAGATAGATAGATATACATATATATATATATATATATATATATATATACATACATTTATATATATATATATATATATATATATATATATATATATATATATATATATATATATATATATATATATATATATATATATATATATATATATATATATATATATATATATATATATATATACATATGTATGTATGTATGCATGTATATATATACATATATATATGCTTCTATATATATGTATATATATATATATATATATATATATATATATATATATACATATATATGTATATATATATATATATATATGTATATATATATATATATATATGCTTTTATACGTATATATATGTATAAATATATATATAAATACATATAAATACATACTTCTTTATTAGAAAGTTAAAGAAGTGATTTTTAAATTCTCAATCGCAGAATAATGCTAATAATATAGCCAGAACAGGATAAACTATCCCTATTTTGCAGAGAAAAGTGTAGGTGACTAGCTGTGGACTCGAACTCACACCCCCGTCATTACATGTGACGATGCTTTTATATATATATATATATATATATATATATATATATATATATATATATATATATATATATATATATATATCCTTGTCTCTTTTAAGACCCGATAACCACATTTATTCAAAGAGATATTAACAACTTCATCCATCGTTATTGTTACAAACTTTAATATTTGATATGTGCGTGATTGTGGTGACAGTAAAAAATCTTCGGAAGTTGCCCTCGCATCTTTCTCTTTCTTTTACTATGAACGGATTTAACATATTCTATATTACACCTATCCTGTTTGATGACACACTTTTGTAAGTGTAAGCTTTAATATATTCATATTGAATTCGCTCTTTTGAGGTAATACTGCGTCATAATTTGTTGAAAAAGTTATTGCTAATTCCTGTTATTGAATATGTTCCATTTGTTATACCCCGCACAGTTTACCTACAAAAGCGTTATAAATGTGTTCGTCCATTTCATAAGACAGGAGACTTGCAGGTTAATTTTGAGGTTATTGGTAAGAGAAATAGTTCGCACATAGAGAGATTTTCCTTTATATTTCCTGTCTCTTTTACTTGTTTTAGTCAGCGGACCCTTTAAGGCAATATCTATACTTGGGCACCGCAAATTTAGTCAAACAAATCGACTCTAGCATTTAATTTTAAGTTTAGTACATACTCTCCCACTTACTCTATCCATCTCTTTTGCCAACTAAATTTGTATGTAAGAATAATAATTTACGTATAACATGTCATTGTTGCAAGCCTACTTATTTACTATACAGTACTTATACTTGTCCCTAAGTAACTATGCAACTTATTTACAGTTGAGTAACTTAAGCCGGCAATACTCTTGAAATGATGAGAGAGAGGGAGAGAGAGGGGAGAGACAGACAGAGAAAGAGAGAAACGGAGAGAGAAATGGCGGGAGGGTAGACAGCTATTGTTTAGCTGAAACTCCATTATGTAATTGAATCTGTCATTTGCGGCGCTCAAAGTAAAGTTTTGGTTCGAATTTTACGGTTATAATTTGTGTGTTTTTTAATGATCCAAGGGACAGTCGACTTTTAGATGCAGTAGCGGATCGAACGACTGTTTTGCGGTATTTTCTTACGTTTTTACGCACTCACTGAATGCTTATATTGCTAGAATAAACAGTGTCTTTTATCCTTCCGGGTTGATAACATACATGGCAGATGGTTATCTTTTTTTTGTTTTAGTACCTGGTTTGCAAGGTTCTTTGTGGGTATGCGTGTGTTGAAACAATCATGACTCTAGGGAGAGTCATGATACCTAAATTCAAAATATTGTTTCTATTTAGAATATACTATCATTACGAATGTAAGATTTTCTTTACCATGTAGAATGAAGGGCAGACACCTGAGTTGAAGGAAACTGTCAACGACATAGACTGTTGTATTTGACTGATTTTCTTTAATCCTATAAGAAAACAAATAAAAAAACAGAAGGCAAAATCGAGGGCGCGTGGGATATGAACTGACAACATAAAAGAACGTATGATGCATTAAAGATTCCACCAAAATATCAATGAAACTGACTTTGTATTGATATGTAGAAATTTGTACATTAATTGATGATAATTAATATCAAAATACCGAAATTAAAAGACAGAATATACTGCGGCATATTATATTTTTCATTTACATTTTCTTCGGGAATCAATTGCTTAGAAAGAGATGCATGGAACTAGCGAATGTATATTAATTACTATCTAAAATGATGAGAAAGGAAATTTTGGTTAACAAGTTCACTCTAAATTATGCTGCTTTAGATATAATGTCCACAAAGAAATAATATGTGCAAATACAACTGCTGTTACCACGTCTACCAGCGGTGTATATTCATCACATGCCATCATATATTCATCACATGCCATCAGCTTCGTGTGAAAAATAACTAACCTTCTTAAAGATCAATAATTATGGGAATAACTGATACCCTTCCTTATTTCTGATTAGGACGACGAACTCCCATCTGAGGTATTTTCCCTTCTCAATATTGCTGATATCCATAATCAGTTTCATTATACGCTCTTCTCTTACTCTCTCTCTCTCCCTTTCTCGCTCATTGCCTCCCTGTGTGTATATACATATATGTATGTATATAATATATATATATACATAATATATATATATATATATATATATATATACACACACACACATACATACGTACATACATACATACATACATACATACATATATACATACATATATTTATGTATATATAAGGCAAATAAGAAAATGGAGCGGATAACCAATCGACAAACATCACCCTGTAGACATTCATTTATATCTATTTATTGATAGATTACAATCATATGAATAAGTAATCAAAATAAGCAAATGAGTAAGAATAAATGAGTGAAAAATACTAAGCCCTTACAACTGTTTCTCCGATAGGGTTGCCCAATCTGCCAAGTTTTCCACATCATGCCAGTAATATATTGGGATTTTACAAAGGTTGAACAAGCATTCACAGGGTTTGGACAATGACTGAGCCCCAAGGCTTTCATCAGAGACACTATACTGTCATACATACATACAAACGTCTAGTTAGAATAGAGGCAGCTGACGAAGGATTAATTATAAGTGGCTATCTGTTTTCCAATGTGTTCGTTCTGTGGTCTGTAGTTCATTGTTCTAACGTCCTGTACCCTGATATGCATCTATATACACATGTAGATGTAAGTATGTACATATATGTGTATATACATGCATATATATTCTTTGTATTATATATATATATATATATATATATATATATATATATATATATATATATATATATATATATATGTGTGTGTGTGTATATATATATATGTGTATATATATATATATACATATATATATATATATATATATATATATATATATATATATATATATATATATATATATATATATATGTAGGAGAATATACAAATAATAACAACAGACGAGGACAGGTGGTGTAAATAACAAAAGTATATATTAGTATGACGCTCGGGAATACGGAAAGTCTTTGACGTTTCGAGCTACGCTCTTCAACAGAAAGAATACGGAGACAAGGAGAAAAACACGGAGAAAAAAAATTGAATAGTGTTCAGTCATCGGTCAATCATAATAATAATGGCCGATCATAACAATGGCCGATCATAACAATGGCTGACCGGAAGTTAGAAATTCTTATTTCAGGAGAGCTAAGAAAGGGGGAGATAACAAACAGTGATCGGGAACGAGGGGCTGTGTGTGGGAGGTAGAATGCTGGTGATCTTGACGTATGTAGTGTGAAAATGGGGAAGGGAGAAAGGGAGAAAGTAGTTGGTCAGTTGTAGTGTGTGCGTGGTGTGATGCGAGGGTATTGGTGTGGTGTGATGTGAGGGTGTTGGGAGGTGGGGAAGGCATGGGTGGAGTGTGGGTTAGGCTGAGGGCGGGGTAGAGGTAGGGGTCTGTGGGTAGGGGTGGGTGGTGGGTGTAAGGAATTGGATGGGGTGGAGTGGGAAGGTAGAGTAGGAGTGTGTTGGGGTGTGGTGGGATGAGCTTATGAGAGGGTGTTGACGAGGAGGGAGAAGGGGAAGGTGGATGTAAGAGAGGGGGAAGATGGGTATGGGAGGGGAGAGGAAGAGAGGAGAGAGGGTGGGTATAAGAGAGGGAAGGTGGTTTAAGAGAGGGGGAAGGTGGGTATGGTGCCATATGCTTTCCCTCCACTAGTAAAGGAGATTTCACGAAAAGTAACTCTCAGAATTACTTTCAATTCTATCTAGGCCTGATGAAGAAATCGCTCGTCATCTTGGAAAAGTACAGGTAAAAAACCCTTTCTTCTCTTTCACGCACCCGTTATAAATCCGTGTTTATTTAGATGCAGTAATCTTGTTTTAGCAATATGTTACTTTGTGAAGGTATCATGTCGTTGCCATCACGCAATAACTTACGATTCGTGATACAGATCCAAATAGAACGTGCAGCTATAACTTAATGATACTTAATTATTAGAAGAATGCATAAAGCTTGCATTTTACAACTGAAAGAGTGTAGATAATCTGAGATAGAATAAGATCTCCTAATGCAACAAAATCTCTCACAATAGCAAATTATCTAATGTCCTTTTTTTTGTCAATTCGACTCTTTGAAGCAATCGTAATTCTTCAGAAAAATGTACCATAATTAGAATAGTTTAGTCACAACTGGAAAACGCTAAATGTACGAGTTCGGTTTCATTCGGTTTTCATAATTTGTTAGATGAACGAGAAGTATACGTAACTAATCCGACAACACGAATAACAAGGCAACCAACAATAGCAAATACTAAAACCTACTTCAAAGGATCTAGCATTGTGGTTGATTGAATTATAATTTTAAATTTTACCCACCATCATTGATGGCATACACGCACACAGTAACTAAGTATTCTTTAAACCAGACTGCTGAAAATTGCACACATCGATATTGATTGAAGACTCTATCTAGACGCTGATCAATATTTTAAGGTCTATTTTCCGCTCATCGATATAAAATTTCAAATATTTTCTCAATCATTAATTGGTTAAATCTTATCTCAATTGATTAATATATACTTGATTAGATAGCTTTTTGTAAAATATGTAGAAGGTTAATTAATAAACACATGTAATTAATCGTTATCGTAAAGTGGTACTTATGTAATATTATGCGTTTATTAATTTTCACATTAAAGAAATATATTCTATGCTCTGAGAAAACACTAAAAGTTATATCAATCCAGCCGCCATATGTAAAATAAAACAACGATCTTGCTTATATTTCAGAATATCCAATCGTAAATCGTTCTCTCTTTTTTTTCTTTCATTCTCCCCCAACCCCATAATTATCATCTTGGCAAAGGACTGGTCTTATTCCTGGTAGAATTTATGTGAGAAGCAGGTTACTAACTGTAAACATAGATACCCACATGATTTCAATAACACAACAAATATTCAAAACCCTTTTGATGATGTTCCTTGTTCTTAAGAGGCAAACGATCTGCTGGAGCTCTACCGGACAAACCATTCTAAAATCCTTTATACATTTATCCACATATGTCATCCCTCATTGTCCCTAATGCACCAAATGTCTCAGGCACAAATTGATAGGTTTCATGCTTCAAATCCTAAATTTCAACGGGCTATAATTTCTCAACTTTCCATTTTTTTTAGAATAAATTCTACTACGCTGTTTACATTTTAACATTTAGTGACTGAACGCGGTCTTGCGCAAGATATAAAATGCCTATCATATATTACACATTGATATGAAAAGGATGTATTAAATGCTTTCAAAATATCATTTGGTTAATTTTAAAACGTATTTGATTGATGCCGGATCAAAGTAGTCATTTCTAACAAGAATCTGAAATAGGCTGCCACATTTGTCTCAAGCCGAATATTCCATCACTTCTAAGCTGAACACTATATATATATATATATATGAAAGAAGGTTTGAAAATGCACTTATTTTTAAAAAATATTTATTTACTTAACCGGTTTCACTTTTTTAGAAAAAGATTATCAAAAGTCTTTGAGAATAATAAAAAATGTTAAAAAACAGTCTGAGTATTAAAATGCATATATACATTCTTTGATGATAAAATATATTTAAAGTATAAAGCTTTGTATGAACTTTGTAGTGTTACATACTGATTGTCATATTAAGGTGAAATTGTTAAAAACAGTGTTAAAAACAGTGTATGAAAATACACATATGGAAAAATACATATACATATACATATTCTCATACATATTCTTTGACAATCGAATAAAATTGAGAAGGAACTGACCTGGCCTTTTTCTCTTGTGTATATTGAAGGAATGTTTTACTGAAGATAAGCAACAAAAATTCAATAGGTTATAGCAGTACGTACGTTTCGTAGAAGCTCCATTTATTCATGTAGTGAGAACACCACAGAAAATACAATGAAAATGTACTCCTCAGCTGCATAATGGAATTTCATTTTAGAAAGTCATTTTGAAAACGTTTGCAAAAAACAAGACTAAGAGAAGAAAACATACCATCTCGTCTACAAAATGACTTTCTAAAATGAAATTCCATTATGCAGCTGAGGAGTACATTTTCATTGTATTTTCTGTGGTGTTCTCACTACATGAACAAATGGAGCTTGTACGAAACGTACGTACTGCTATAACCTATTGAATTTTTGTTGCTTAACTTCAAATTTTATTCACCAAATCTCTTGATTTTGTTTTTGGTTTTTATCCTACCAAATTCTGGTGCCTCAAACATTTTAAGTGCCACATTTAATCTTTTGATTAAATCTATATTATTATTGTTATTATTATTATTATTATTATTATATATATATATATATATATATATATATATATATATATATATATATATATATGCACACATATGTATATGGACACATATATGTATGATTATATGATTATATGTTTGTCTATGAATATGTTTACACACGCATACACACACACACGCTCACACACATATATATATACATATCCACGTACATATAAATCTGTATATAATTATACACATGTGTTTAGATATAAACATTATATATGTATATATATATATATATATATATATATATATATATATATATATTTGTGTGTGTGAGAGAGTATGTGTATGTGTGTATGTGTATATATGTGTGTATAGAATAAGTAGAATATGTAGGATATACACTTTATAAAAATATATGATATACTATATGTATATGTATATGTATATGTATATATATATGTATATATATATATATGTGTGTATATATATATGTGTGTGTGTGTGTGTGTGTGTGTGTGTGTGTGTGTGTGTGTGTGTGTATGTGTGTGTGTGTGTGTGTGTGTAACGTGAAAATAAGAAAAAAAATGATAGCTAACCTCATGAAAAACTATGCGTGAAGGTATTGGTGTACTCACACAAGGAACTATATAGGAAATTAAAGAAGAAAAACGCACGTAGCTCAGATTTGAAACTGTCCTTCTGTTTCTGATCTGAACTTTCACGATTTCCCGGAATCGGATCACTTTATTAATGTTCTGACACACAATTGTACTTTTTATGAATTTTTTAAAATACAAATTGTGCTTTAAAAATTGTGCATGATATTTACTTTTTTCACTCTTCTGCTGCCATTTATCGTTGCATCTTCTTTCTTGTCAAATCCAATAAAATCAATCATGTGCAGGAATACTGTTTCTATATTGATAAAAAAATATCAAGAAGTTGAGAAATGGAGTGAGAAATGTAATGACATGAAGGATAAGTCAGTGGTGTATTAGAGAGCGAGAGAGTACGAGTAAGAAAGGAGATAATCTTTTAAATAATTTCCGTTATGAGTTGACAGCATTATTTTTTTTTAACGAAGTGTGTCTCAGCATTCGTGATATGCTTTTTAAGCCGTAGGCAGACAGTCAAATGATTCCAGATTTTTTTCCACGGTGACAGACAGTCATCATGGCATCATTTTGCTTGTTATTATTATTTTTTTGTCTTCATAGTCATGAATTCTGGAATTTTATTCAGAAGAGACTTTGTACTGAAGTGCATTAGTTGTGTATGCGATATGAAGTTTCCAACCGATTATTGAACACGGGTCGATTTTATTTTTTCGCGATTCCCAACTACTAGGACAAATACATTTAGGAGAGATGATGGTTTCATCTATAAATAATCTATGCATTTAGAGTAATTCTCTTATCAACATTGTAAAGATTTAATTTTAATTAAACAAAATATATGGTTGTATGCTTGTCCGTGCATTGCTAAACACTAAAACCATAATCTATTAAGACCTTGCTTGTCTTGGCTACTTTCAGTAGATTTGTTTTAGTTAAACAAGATTTTACTATCAGGCGTGAAGAATCAAAGTAAAGGTGAAGAGGAAACGGAAGATATATTATAATGTAATATCATATTAGATGGTAATTATGTAAGCGTTCCCTTTCAGTTTATCTTATCTATAATTGTTTTATGAGATTAATATAGTTGAGTGCATTATCGACTGAATGATCCAAAGTGCAATATGCTATTTGTATACACGAATTAAACCTACATTATTTACATTATTTATATTTGACGGATATTTGTTCTCATCTTGCGTTCTCATTCCTAAAGTATTTTTCGATGTTGTTGTTGTTATTATTATTATTATTATTATTATTATTATTATTATTATTATTATTATTATTATTCATGTCACTTCCTGGTATCGAACTTGGAATCTTGGGGTTAGTATCCCGCACTCTTAACCCCCACGCCATATGCCCGTGAACATATGGCGAACAATAAACAAGATGGGGATAAATATCCGTCAAATGTAAATAATGTAAATAATGTAAATGATGTACATAATTCCTCATCTCTTAAATATAGAACTGAATTATACCTACATTTTCATTTTATTGAACTGTGTTCATTTTACAGGGCTCAGTCACCATGTCAATACTTGGAACACGAAGATCCAACCCAAAGATTTCCATTTCATATTTTGAATAGGCCTTACTGTAATTTAGAAGGTCTGGACCTTATGTTTGATAATACAAGTATATCCGCGACAAATAAATTATTTGTCAGTTTGTTTTTGCCCTTTTGATTTCCAAACATAAAATTTAATCAATAACTATTATGATGATAAGAAAATCTATTCAGAAAAATTTACGATATTATATTTTATTTCATTTCCCTATAATCTCGATTGCTATATTTATGTAGACTAGGGTCTATATGTAACGGAAAATTAGTATCTTTCCAGCAATATATTTCGTAAAGCGAATTTTAGGGACATATTCAAAATGCCTGGATTATTACAACCTTATATTACTGCGGCATGAACTTTGATTTATCATGTTGATGCTTAAGGAAACTTTACTGTTTGGAGAAAATTTCATGAAATACCAGCTGCATAAAATGAGCTCTGTACTATGAATAAATAAATAAATGAATGAATAATAAAATTCTGAACAAAAAAAAAATCCTTACAGTTCCTTAGAGTTTGTGTCAATCGATAATCACCTACGTCAAATTGTCACATACTGAAATATTGCGTACAGAAAATATTTTAACTGACTTAAAAATGAGTGAGATCGTAAAATAGCCTCTGATAATTTATCATGTATTTTAAACATGCTTTCTCTCGAGTAGATACGGTATTTTTATATAGAAGGGGAATATACACCATTCGATTTATTTTATTGAATTTCTTATTGGACTCATTTATGAAAGGTCAAACCTCACGCGTCGCAATATGACATGATTAGCAAACACAATTCTCACTTTGTATCAGATAAATCAAATATACTTTTCTACTCTAGGCACACAGCCCGAAATTTGGGGGGGGGGGGAGGGAGCAGTCAATTAGATCGACCTCAATATGCAACTGGTACATAATTTATCGATCCCAAAACAATGAAAGGCAAAGTCGACCTCGGCGGAATTTGATCTCAGACTGAAATACCGAAAAGCATTTCGCCCGGCGTGCCAATGTTTCTGCCAGTTCGCTGCTTTAGATAAATATAGCATATATAATGAAAGCCTCAAATCTTCAGTGATGAGATATCAAGAACATAATCTTTATTGTACATTTATACGAGTACATTTATATCATACATTTATACGAGTGTTTAAGCAGAGAAATGTCATGAAAGGAAAATCAACTCGTGTATGAGAATTCTACAACACAGTTACAACTATGTCATAATTACTGCAACCGGTTACGTTTTTTTAAATCTCTTTAGCAATTCCAGATATACAGCATTTAGCCGGAATTCGTTTCCTGAGATGATGAAAATAATAATAATAATAATATAAGTGATCTGAAATCCAGTGGGATTAATTGATCATCGTTTGTCTTAAATCCAGCTTGGACAAAACAAAGGGTATGTAGTTCAAGTAATTGCTCCCCTATATTGGTTTAAAGAACCTCATTGGATGGGAACGAAAATAATAGAAGAAAGCAAAGAACAGGTATATTCATTACATTTCATGTACCAACCATGTATTAGATTTCAATAGTCAATTGTCCCGGTTTTATGACTGATTTAGTATCCTTTTCTACTCAAGACAAAAAGCCCGAAATTTGGTGGAGGGGGGCAGTCGATTAGATCGACTCCAGTACGCAGCTGGTATTTAATTTATCGATACCGCAAGGATGAAAGGCAAAGTAGACCTCGGCGGAATTTGAACTCAGAGCGTAAAGACAGACGAAATACCTATTTCGTCATTGCCCACAAGGGGCTAAACATAGAGGGAACAAACTAAAAACAGACGAACGGATTAAGTCGATTACATCGACCCCAGTGCGTGACTGGTACTTAATTTATCGACCCCGAAAGGATGAAAGGCAAAGTCGACCTCGGCGGAATTTGAACTCAGAACGTAACGGCAGACGAAATACCGCTAAGCATTTCGCCCAGCGTGCTAAAATTTCTGTCAGCTCACCACCTTATGACTGATTTAATATGAAACAGACAATGCACCTCTGTCATACAAATAATACCTTCTATTGTACACTTAATCGACTTCTGGCTCTGTAAAAGTAGCAGATATGACATTAGGTAAATATCAGTGTTTTATGAATCCCAAACATTTTTTTTTGTTTTGTTTTAAAAAGTAAAAATATGTGTGCCATATTTGTTGGTCGAAACGTCATTAAACGCTATCACATGTTACTAGTAAATTCATATTATTTTGATGGCCTCCTCTGTTCAACCAGGTCTTTCTTCATTCTTTTATTCATTCCAATCGTTCTTTTAATTTTAAAAATTTATTCGTTTATACTCTATTTCAAGCACTATCAATATTTTTATTTTCATTCTCTTTTACCTTTCTCAATCTATATAATTTGATTTTTTTTCCTCATATGAATTCCTTTGTTTTCGTCCCTCCGTCTTTCACTCGCGTTCTATAGCACTATAGCATCCTTTCTCCCATTACCAACTTCCTTCATGCTCCAATTTTTTTCAGAAGTTTTCACTTCCTCGAAACCTCCATGACTCTCAAACTTACAGCCTTACAATTTGCTCTGAACACATATGTATCGTCTGGTTTTCTTCTTCACAAATGATTCTCTTCTACCATGTTACATTACCCACAATTCAGCGCACTTTCTCTTAGTCAATGTTCATTTGAGTTCTTCTCCTTCTCTCTCTCTTCTCTACTTATTTTAATATAACTTGTATCTTTCGATCTCTGCAACACATTATCTCCCACTCTCTCATTCTCAGTGATTTTCTAAAACAAAATTTCTGTCTCATTTATACACATTTAAATATAACAACGCACGTACAGGCAAACACGGAGCTCACTTACCCAAGAATACATACACAAACACAAGAATCCACACACACGCACACACAATGACACACACACATAAACACACACACACAAACACACATTCACTTTTACTTTTACATTCACATTCACATCGAAACATAAAAACACGTCATATTTTATGTTCACCACACCATCTTGAAAATGAAACCTTTGCAACAGAATTTGCTGTTATCTATTCAAAATATCTAAAATACATCAGAAAATTGAAAAATCTCAACATCCTTCATATTTCATCAAGCGATTTAACTTCCGTTTTCTTCAAGGGAAGCTTAACACGGGAGATAAGAAGAACAGGCTTTAGGAGTGAGCAGGAAGTGAAGTAATAGTCGTTCTACACCTGCATCAACTGATTCTCTCTGTCAACATTATTACTATCGACCCAAACCTAAATTCCAGCATTTTAGTTACGTCAGTAAAAACATTATCAATTTCATCTGAGCCTCTGTCTAATGGCTGTTATCATTAAATATCGTCATTAGAGATTTTCGTTTTCCTTCCATCCGCTTTTGTAAATTGCACTGCGTTTTCTTGTCTCATCTCTCTCTCACCCCCTCTCTTTCACACTCTCTCTCTTTCCCTCTCCCTGTCATTTTCGCTTCTACACACACATACACACACATGCATACACGCACGCGCACACACGCACATATGGAAGCACACTTCTCCCCTCTCTCTCTTTCTTTGACACACAGTTTTCTTTCACTATGGCCCTCTCTGTCTCCACTCTCCTCTCTCAGTATGCCTGTCTTTCTGCTGGTCTATATATCTCCGTCTCCCTCCTTTTCTCTCTCTTTCTCTTTCTCTTTCTAACCCTTTATCTCCAACTCCATTATCTTTCACAATCTTTCTCTTTCCTTCACACTCTTTTCTTCTAAATTTCTCAACATTTATTCAATTTTCATCGTTTTCTTTGTTATTTCCTCTACGCGGTACTGAATAACATATTCTGTTTCAGTCTGCCTCCCCTTCCTATCCATTCTCCCCCCCTCTCTCCCTCTCCCTCTCTCTCGCTCTCTCTGTGTCATTTACTTCTTTCCTGTTTAGTCACATATATCTCTCTCTTTAAACTCACACATACACCACACCATCTGACATACGTATACTTGTGTATATGTGTGTATGTATGTGTGTCGTTCAGGCTGTGTGCCTATGTCTTTTGGTAGTATTCAGTATATGCGTATAGTCACGTGTTTATTCGCTCTTATCTCATGCGTCATTCCGTCACTACTGGATTTTTCGCAAGACTGGGTTCGCGAAAAACTTAGAGTAACGATGGATGTGAATCATCAGGTTCAAACAAATATACATACGAATGTATATGTGTGTCTATGTGTACATACATGTGTGTTTGTGCGCATGTATGCAAGAGCGTATATGTGAATGTAAATGAGTATCTATGTCCAGAGTGTGTAATATGAATACATATTCTGGCAAAACCATTTTTATTTTTGTCTTTCATTTCGCTCACTCTAAAATTATATTTGAATTTAAGAATGCGTGTCCCCAATTGCGAGGCCAACTGCACGCACGCACGCACGCACGCACGCACACACAGACACAATCACACACACACACACACGCAATTATACACACGGACACACACACTCACAAATACACGGGTATAAATGGATGTCCATTGGTTTCAGGCCGTCGAAATATCTATTCATGTATGAAAGCGTGCTGAAAAGTTCCTGGCTTTGGGTAAAATAAGATACAGGAGGATCAGTTGATTATAAATTTAATTCAACTTACTCCTCTCTCCGGTTCACGCACTTATTGCAGAGGTCCATCAGTTTCTGTAAACCCCGTAAAAGAACTCGGAAGGTTGGGTCTCTAGCCAGGCCTTTTCGCAATACCCTTAAAGCCAGGAATTTTTCAGCACCTCTTCGTATGTACTTGAATATTCGATAGAGATTTGTACTCTAAGTGTAATTATGAAGCGGAATCGATGCGAAAATGTGTAACACGAGTGTCTTGATTACTTACATCGTATGGGTTGACGCGACCGAGGTTACATGACAAAATCAAACCGGGACTTAATTTGCAACGAATTTCTGAAAGAATCAATCATTTACATTCTTCACTTGCATACACAGACAGATAGACCGACAGACAGACAGACAGGCAGACAGACAGATAGACAGACAGACAGACAGACAGACACAGACACACACACACACACACACACACACACACACACACACACACACACAACGCATACTATTTTACATCTGCATCATATTCTTACTCTGCCAAGTACATGTAATTATTACGTTGACAAACAGAATAGTTATTTTCAGTAATATATTTTCGTTCTCGCTGTTTAGAGTCTCTAAGTAAGATTTCATCTCATTTTCTCTTACTTCATATCCTTCACCCTCTCTTACTTTTCAGTTCTGCTTTGCTTTCTCGATTGTCATCTCTTTAACTCTTACTCTATCTGTTAATCCGCCTCTATCAGCGTGTTTCTACTTACGTCACATCACTTTTCCATTTAAGACTCTCTCACCATTTCAAGTATGACAGTGATTGGGAGATATTGATGAGAACTATAGTGAGGGGAGAGCAAGGGAGGAGATAAGACGAATGAGCGGGTAAAGATGAGAGAAGAACAAGGAGTGAAGAAAAGTGAGAGCATGAAAGAGAAATGTGTTCGTAATTTCTTTACCCCATCCCCAGATATTTGCAAGAATTGTTAAGCATTACACAGAGCTCCACAGACGAACGCACACACGCCTCTCTTCTTGGTAATTCCTGCCACATCATTCACTGGGAACTTCTAACACTGATCAAACCAAAGCTAAATCCATAGCCGGTTTTCATAAAATACAATTCAATATAAAACATCATGTATCAGCAATAAAAATAACATCGAATAAAGGAAAAAGCAGAATCGAGAACAGCACAGCTTCCCGTCACATTTTTCGTGATGTTGCGTTTATTTTTATTTATTCTATTACGTCTTTAGTGATCTCTCATTTAAAATATTTTTCTCTCAAAATTTATTTTAATCTAAGCGAAAACGAAATAGCACAAAAACCACCCAACTAAATAGAAAAAAAAACTTCAACTAGATTCGTTAAAAAATGTCTAAATGTTGCTTCTTATACACATGGAACAGTTAGAGATTTGTTCTTTGGGAAAGTTGTTCTCCTGGATCATGCGTCGTCAGATGAAAAGCTGGATGCTTGTATTAGAGATATCTAATAGGGTACTCGTTACCTTTGTTGCACTACCATATCAAAAAGGCTGAGGAATATGAAAAACAAATGCCTATGAACATTCACATACATACACGTTCAATATCAACAGCGTCTAGCATCAGAAATTTATTCGTTAACTGATATCAATATTATATTTCTGCAAAAAAAAAAAAAAACTCTTGGTGCTATTTGTTCAATAAATAATTATACACATTAGAACTGTTTGCATGCGTTCTCTTATCATACAAACATATTAAAGTGATATTTTATTCTAATCAATCACATTCTTTCTTTTAGGAAAAGGATTCGATTTTATGTGTGTATGTATATATGCATGTATATATATATATTTATGTTTGTATTTATATATGTATAATGTATATATATATATATATATATATATATATATATATATATATATATATATATATATATATATATATATATATATATGCGTGTGTGTATAAAGCATGCATATATACAACACACACACATTATATAAAACGTGTCTAAATGTGTGTGTGTCTGTGTGTATAGATGGCATATCCAAAATGATTTGTTTTAGTGTTTGATTAATGATTTCATGAGACTCAATCAATTGATTACTATATTTGTCGGAGCAAATGACCTATATTGCAGCAAGTGCGCAGATTTCAGTTACGCAGAAATTTCATACCGAATTGGAATTTAATGTCCGAGTTATAACATATGTGGAAATAATGATAATAATAAATAAATAAATAAATGATAATAATGATGATGATGATGATTATAATAATAACAACAACAATAATAATAATAATAATGATAATAATATTTTAAAAAAGGATTGACGTAACTCTTCACGAAGATAAATAGTCAAGACGAAGAATGCGATTTTAGATGTTTTATTTTTTTAACAATATTTCGACAGAACGTCTTTCTGAAATTTTGAATTTTCAATCACCTTTTGGTTTGAACTTGAGAAAGACAGACGTTCTGTCGAAATATTGTTAAAAAAATAAAGCATCTAAAATCGCACTCTTCGTCTTGACTAATGATAATAAAAAAAAAATAATAGATAATAATAATAATAATAATAATAATAATAATAATAATAATAATAATAATAATAATAATAATAATAATAATAATAATAATAATAATAATAACCTTGATGCAGTAGCAGGCAGAGCATCTCATAGCTTCTGATCTTAACTGACTGGAAGTGTTATCATGTATATTGTTTTGTGTTGGTATAAGAGATGGGCGACATCAAATATTCTGCTCAAAACCACAGATTTGATTGTCAGTTGTTTCACCTTAACCAGTTGAGCATGTTCTTTAATGGCTAACGATATGTACGTCTCTGATCACGAGCAGAAGTAGTGGGGGAGCATCATAGCCATGTGTTGAAAGGAATTTTTTGGGGTTTGGATATTTCACCTTTGGACACATGGGTGTTTCGTTCAACATCCTTAAGCAAAAATTATTCGGAGACATTTTGTGCGGGATAGACTACACGACTTGAAGAAAATTCTAACTGGGCCACACCTGCAAGGTCATGTGCCGTTTATCTTGATAAAAGATCTCCATGGCACACATATGTGGTTGTTATACCCGTGCCTGGTGTAACCTTAAACGGGTAGTCATGATGGATATAGTGGGCTTCGTATATTTTACCCCAGTGTCACTTCGATAACATGCACGACTTTCGCAGTCAATAATAATAATAATAATAATAATAATAATAATAATAATAATAATAATAATACAGCAAAAGTCAAGCATAAAATAATAATAATAAAACTATACGCTACAAATGATAAACAACTGGAAACACTACTACATGCAGTACAAGGATTACCAAAGAAATAGATATGAAATTTGGATTAGAAAATGTGCCAAATCAACCCTGAAAACAGGAAAACTAGTTAAGGGTAGCAATATCACACTAGATGAAGTCGATGAAATAAGAGACTCAGACCTAAGCCAGACATACAAATCTTTAGGAATCTATGTAGTTGATAGGATACAACACACACAAATGAAAGAGAAAATAAAGAAAGAAAAGAATAGACGAGTTAGATCAATACTAAAAACAGAGCTCAATGCTATAAACATGATAATAGGTATTAACACTGTAGCCGTCCAAGTTATAAATTACAGCTACAATATCCTTAACTGGACGCTAAATGAACTAACGAAAATAGAGAGGAAAACAAGAAAAGTAATGACAGGATCTAGGATGCACCACCCAAAATCTGGCATAGAAAGTCTAAATATACAACGTATAGAAGGTGGTAGAGGCCTTATACAGCTGGAAACTATTACAAAATAAGCACCATGGGGCTGCAAAAATAGCTACTTCAGAAGCAAGGAAAACTAATACAAATGGCCACAAAACATGAGCAAAACAAAAAACTGTTTTCAGTATTTTAGGAAGCTGACAAATACAAACAAGAAATCATACTACCTAATAAATATAAAGAAGAAGAAGAAGAAGAAGAAGAAGAAGAAGAAGAAGAAGAAGAAGAAGAAGAAGAAGGAGAAGAAGAAGAAGAAGAAGAAGAAGAAGAAGAAGAAGAAGAAGAAACAACAAAAGCTATAAAATAAATGAAATCCAAACTAAAACTAGAACAGAGACGGACCATGATAAAACGACGGCAAGAAAAGCCCCTTCATGGCAAATAATGCGCTAAACTATATGCAAAAGAAATAGACAGAGAAAAATCCCAGCAATGATTGAAAAGCTCAGGACTCAAAGCAGAGACGGAAGGATTTTTAATTGCTGCACAAGACCAAAGCCTCCCCACCAGAAATTACCAAAAACATATAATGAAAAGAAACATAACAAGTAACTGTAGAATATGTGGAGATGTACAAGAAACAATAAATCATATCATCTCTGGCTGCCCAGTTCTGGGTAAGAAGGAACGAGTGCTTGGTACCAACATACACCAGAAAAGGTAATGGACGAAAAGGGGAAAGCAAAAGTCCTCTGGGACTTTCACTTCCAGACAGACAAGGTGTTAGAGCACCGAAGGCTGGACATAATAACCTTTAAGAGGGACAAACAAGAGTACCTAATAATCGACATAGCATGTTATCATGAAAGAAAGAGAAAAGATTGATAAATATGGAGACCTGAGAGTTGAGATCGCTAAGATGTGTCAGATACGAGAGTGAAACATAAATACTGTCCCTATTGTCATCGGAATATTGGGTTCAATACCATTCATTCTGAAGAAACATCTGGAAACTTTATAAATACCTTACAATCTAGGTGTACCGCAAAAATCGACATTACTTGGGAACAGAACGTATATTGCGTAAAGTATTGTCTGTCTGAGGTCCTTGTTACTTGACAGACAGTACAGACACCCGGTAAACACAATGTCTTCAATCAACAATATCATGATATTGGATACTGTGTGTCGTCTTGAATAATAATAATAATGATAATAATCTACTTGATCCCTTTGAACTTAATACTTAGGAAAATGAATCTGGGATATCAGCTAAAGGGAGAATCTCAAATAATCAACTACCTCCTCCTCATGAGTGAGTTCCTTGGTGTACACGATCCACTGTTTTACTGCTCATATTAGAATGGAATTCGGGCTCAAGAAGTTTGGAATAATCTACATAATAAGAGGCAAGTCACAGTCCCTAGCAGGGACAGAATTACCGAGTAGAGAGCAGATTAAACAAATTGAAACGGAAGGCTGCAAATACCTTGGAATAATAGAGTTCAACGAAATAATGGAGAAGGAATTGAAAGAGAAAATGAAGATGGAATATTTCCGAAGACTAAGGTGACTGTTGCGCTCATAATTGACCGGATGGCATAAAATTCAAGCAGTTAATACATGGGCGATAACATCACTTTGATATGGAGCTGAAATTATAAAATGGCGAAAGAAAGAACTGACGAAACTGGATACGAAGACAAAAAAAAATGTTAACGATGCACGGAGCCTTTCACCCTAAGAATGACACCAATACGCAGTACTTGTCCAGAAGAAAGTGTGGAAGAGGTTTGACCAGTTGCCTGGATTGCATCTAAGCGGAGGAAAGCGTCCTAGTGTGGTATATAAAAATGCCATAGAACCATTATTGAAACATGTGAAGAAGGCTGTCTTCATTAAAACTGAAAATTATGTAAAGAAAAGTTAAAAAGGAAAAGAACACAAAAACAGAAACAGCATGAAAGGAGAAAATGTACGGTGAGTTTTCAAACGATGCAAACATCAAGACAGATACAGAAGACTGGTGGCTATGGATGAGGAGGATAGAGACAGATGCACTCATATGCGCAGTTCAAAAACAAGCGCTAAGGACTAGTGATAATAATGATGATAATAATAATAATAATAATAATAATAATAATAATAATAATAATAATAATAATAATAATAATAATACACACAGATAGAGAAATTAATAATACACACAGATAGAGAAATTAATAATACACACAGATAAAGAAATTAAGGCAAATAGACCAGATATAGTTGTCAAAGATCATGAAGAAAAAAATGCTTTCTAATTGATGTATCAATACCAGCAGATGACAACGTTTCTCTAAAAGAAATGGAAAAACTTTCAAAATACAAAGACCTGGAAATAGAGATAACTCGAATGTGGAATCTAAAAACAGAAACAATTCCTATCATAGTAGGTGCCTTAGGTATAATAAAAAATATGCAGACAAATACATAACAAAAATACCAGGACTTACAAATATATATAACATACAGAAAATTGCACTACTGGGTACAGCACACATTCTACGCAAAACACTTTCAATACAGTAAACATAAGAGCACCACAGCAAACCACAGCACATACCCAAGGCGCACAGAGCTGCGCTCGGTAGTGAAGTGAAAGCACGTTATAAAAATAAAACTACTGAACAATAATAATAATAATAATAATGCTCAAGAAAGTGAATTAAACTAATTGTCAAGTTGACTAAAATCTCTGTAAGCATAAGTTCTTTGATATTATTATATGTAACTAAAGCTCAATGACTTGCGCATGTACACAATAGGCAGAAATATTACTAGTAGGAACCCCAAAGATATGACGTAACATACATTTAGACATACAGATATGCATGACATTCAGAAAGTAACACCACCGACAAGTTCTGCATGCATATTACATATTACTCTTCCAGGAGGTACACAGATTCATATATAAACTATCACAAGTAGCATCGCACACATTTTAAAGTGCAGTAATTTTCCTATAATAGAAAACGACAAACCAAGACAGATCATTGCACGTACTCAAATGACATTGAAATGTACTCGCTCGTGACTATGAAAAGGACGCAATGGAGAAACTACTACTACTACTACTACTACTACTACTACTACTACTACTACTACTACTACTACTAATAATAATAATAATAATAATAATAATAATAATAATAAAAATAATAATAATAATAATAATAATATTAACACAGATAATGATGATGGTGGTGGTGATAATAATAATAATAATAATAATAATAATAATAATAATAATAATAATAATAATATAATAATAATAATAACAATAATAACAACAACAACAGCAACAACAATAAAAATAATAATGATAATAGATAACTTACTTTATAGTTGTAATTAGTGCGTTTGGACCAAATACGAGCTAGACATTTTTCTGTTGTTGACTTGACGCTTTATTGCATTTTTTACATTTATTAAACTTTAAAAATTAATATCATAATGCAAAATAATTGTGCTGAATGAAATAAAAAAAAAGAAGGAAATTTCATTTAAACGGAATATGTAAACAAAACAAAAATCGAAACAAAAAACAATATATGCATTCCCTGTTTTTGCTCTAGAGTATCGTTTTTTTATATGTTTATTTATTTATTTATTTTTTTGGCTTCCTTGTTTATTTGTTTCATCATTCTCGACTTTCTGATATTTAATTATTCTTCAACACAAGTTCCGAATAAATGCTGATGCTAATTTTAGCTTTGAAATTCAAATAAACAAAGAAGCAAATAACAAGAAGTGAATATAGATTAAACAACAAAATCAAGAATATAAAGTGATGATTAAAATTGGTAAAACTAACAGTAATATTTAAAAAAAAACCCAAAAAAACGCATCCTTCTGAACATTATAGCTTACATGTTATTTAAAGTACGACTATTTTTACTTTTCGTTATTACTTCAGTTTACAACAAATAGGTTACATATTTCTTGATTAAAATCGATACATCTAAGCACGAAGAAATAATAAGAATAGCAATGTAATGATGGACAAATATATGAATCTATGTAAAAGAAAATAATATTTTATGATTATGTCGAAAAAGTTTTGGTGATAAAATTCATTATATCTACAACTTCTATATTTCAAAGAGTTGAATTTCTGTGATATATCGTCCGAGTATACAATATTTTGCATGATCTGCGGTCTGCTACATCACACACATATATATATTTACGCGCGCGCGCGCACACACATACACGCACACACACAAACACAAACACGCACACACACACACACAAACACACACAAACACAAATATCTAATTTATGTGTGTATATACGTAAATATATAGGTGCGTGATGTAGCAGACCGCAAATCATAGAAATATTGTACGTATGTATATATATATATATATATATATATATATATATATATATATATATATATATATATATATATATATATATATATGTATATATATATATATATATATATATATATATATATATATATATATATATATATATATATATATATATATATATATATGTATGTATGTATGTATGTATGTGTGTATATATATCATATATGTACATATATATATATATATATATAAAGGCAGAAAGAGAGCGAGAGAGAGAAAGAAAGTAAAAAGAAAGAAAGAGAGATAATGACTGAAAAGAGCAGACAGACAGGACAGACAAAGCAGAAAGAATGTGGGAGTAAATGCAATAAGATGAAGTCAAGCAAACAAGAAATACATGAAGTCGGAGCACCAAATCTGGCGGAAAAGGATTAGAAATATAAAGACAGAGAGAGGGAGAGAGAGGGGGAGAGAAAGAGAAAGAGAGAGAGAGAGAGAGAGAGAGAGAGAGAGGACAGAGTGACAGAGAAAAAATTGGAGAGCATCGGTTGCCAAGCGATGGTGGGTGGAGAAACACTGACACAAACAGACCGAGACCAACACAAATATATAAATACATACGTATATACATACACACACACATATATACATATATAAATATATATATACATATAAATATAAAATATTGTGTGTATGTGTGTGTGTGTGTGTGTGTGTGTATACACATATATTTAAGTGTCTACGACTAAAACATTGGAATCTGTAATATTAAAATTTTCGTCGAATGTCAAAGACCAAAATGATATAGTACCAACTTCGGGAAAAGGATACATTGCATCAAAAATAGTTATTTGAACAAAAGTCATTGGAAAATATTGTATCTGAGTGTACCAAGAGAGAAAAGGAAACAATTAATACTGTATGAGAAGCAAATCATGAAATCCCGTGAGAATATTGAGACTTGTATTCTGAAGGAGAAGGAGGGAATGATAGAGGGAAAGAAAGGAAAATAGGAATAGTTAAGAGGGAAAGAAGAGCGAAAAGTGAAATGTGACTGAGAGGGAGAAATAACGATACATTGCGTAGATAGAGACAAAGGTGTTAAGACTAGGCGTGGGGGAGGGACATTTCTTTAGTAAGTAGGCCTCTCAGTGCGTAACTAGTACTTAATCAATCGACGC
>NC_142934.1:72179442-72181942 GCF_046866305.1 Octopus bimaculoides | reverse complement strand
AATATCGAGGAATCACAGAAATTATCAACGATATTTAATTCCGAGAGAGTATATATTCGATGAATGCCTGCATATTTATTCGCAACATGTCTAACCAGGTTCGGGACACAAAATATGTTGGATAAGCTGGACGTAGTAGTGTTCGCCTTTAGTACATATAACCTACAGCTTAGTCAATAGTATGATTAAGTCACTGATCTCATTGGTGAACAACATTCTGCGAAGCTGGTGTTTCAATATGTTTTGCATCGTCCACAAGATGTAACCGGAACTGTGAGACTTGCCGATCTAACGAGTTTCTTTTGCTTTCAGCGAACAAAATTATTTGCTGGTCGGTGCTTGTACAGGGTGAGACAGAGAGAACGGACGTTTCTGAAATGGCTATTACTGAGTTCCAGGGGAAGGTACATATGTTCGACAGGTATCATACAGTCCGTGGTGTCTTAGCATTCTTTTTACTTTTCAGGTGATGCCATGGCACTGTGGACGATAGAGCATTGCATGTTTGCCTACAACAGTTGCACGTCAGACAAGCTGTGATACGGTGTCAGAATTATCGCTCTGCTGGAAAGCATTCTACAGAACTTAGCATCGGTAATCGATCAGTAAGGCGTATTTTGCATGAAAACCTGCATTTGCACCCGTAAAAACTGTTCATCGGGCAACAGTTGAAACCATAGGATTATGCACAGAGCAATGTTGGAGAGTGTGAGGGCCAACGTCCAAGAACGCCTTCAGAAATGCATCAGGGAAAACGGACAACACATGATGGATGTTGTTTTCCACACTTAATTTTAATAAATGCTAATTCATACAGACACATTGATGTCAATAAAATTTTTCTACAGCTAAAATAAATAATTTTGTGAATTTTTGAAAAGAGGTCCGTTCGCTTTGCCGCACCCTATGTTTGTCAATGCATAAAAAATTCTTGTTTGCACTGTCTAGAGTGATATCAGGTATGATTTCTACAGTGCTTTAAGATGTTTTTCACATACATACATATATACATACATACATGCATACATGCATATATAAATAGGTGGAGGTTCATAAATAGGTGGAGGTTCTTCAGTGCACGTTATCAAGTACACGTTTTAATGAATACACTGGAATAGTCTCCATTCCAAACTTCCATTGCGCTCACACGCACACACATTCACTCACACGCACACACACACACACACACATATATATATATACACGCACACACATCCACGTACACATATAAGCACATATTCAAAAGACGTTTTTGCTAAGAATTATTGTTAGAGTTGCAGTATCTGAAGAATGTTTTATTAAATTTAAAACTGTGACGTAAACTGAAATAAAAAAAATTATCTTTGAAAGTACCCAGAATGAGAGAAATATTTTGAAAATATATTTTCTTATTGTATGTAAGCATTTTCGCTCATAAATTTTTTCAAACACAAGTGTAATGGTTTAAACCGTGTAGAGGAAGTTGTTTTAATAGAGGTATTGACTGTTTCCGGTTCAGTTTGAAAACAGAATTCTTAGAAAGTATTCTTCTTTTGCCTTTCGTGGCTAATCATTTTCTAGTATTGTCTTGAAAAAAAGGAAACATTTTGAAATTTCCATTTGCACACATGTCTAAATGGTGACTATATGGAACATTCTAAACAGATTGTTGTTTAAGTACTCCAAATGGATGTAATAATTTTCATCCAGTTTGGTTAATATATTCTCACTGCACTGTAGGAATGTAATGCTCCAAATAAGATCATTTGATTCACAATTCATATTTGCATTAACATTCCATTACCATTCATATTTATTTTTAAGAAAATAAATTTTTCCTCAAGTATATGTATAAAAGGATACATTAAAATATGGGAAGTTTTATTCAAGCTTATTCAAGATTGTTACAGTTGATATCTTACAAACGTTTATTCAAACTTCGTATCTACTATTATCACACTAAATATAATGTCAGACGACGGAGAAAGTAAGATTTGAAAACCTGGTGGCTAGGAACCAGCGCTTGCAGTTACAAACAATCATATGTACATGTAGTCATATGCATGTCATTATTCAGTTTTACTTCAAAATGTCTTTCCAATAGAGAATACGCCGACTCCTAAATTAGATCAAAGACATCAAAGACATATGCAATGGAATTTCAACAACATTAATGGGGTATTTTTATATGTATATACTTTTATGGAGCCGCAATTGCCCAGTGGTTAGGGCAGCGGACTCGCGGTCATAGGATCGCGGTTTCGATTCCCAGACCGGGCATTGTGACTGTTTATTGAGCGAAAACACCTAAAAGGCCCCACGAGGCTCCGGCAGGGGATGTCGGTGAAACCTGATGTACTCTTCCACCACAACTTTCTCTCACTCTTATTTCCTGTTTCTGTTGTGCCTGTAATTCAAAGGGTCGGCCTTGTCACACTGTATCACGCTGAATATATCCGAGAACTACGTTAAGGGTACATGTGTCTGTGGAGTGCTCAGCCACTTGCGCGGTCATTTCACG
>NC_142934.1:72169442-72174442 GCF_046866305.1 Octopus bimaculoides | reverse complement strand
CTCGTAATGATCAGAGATGCACATATTGTCGTCAGCCACTAAGGTACATGTTCACGGGTTATGGTCAAGCACCTGATAAGCAAGACTGTGGTATTAGGCAGAATATTTGCTGTAATGATATTTTTGCTTCAGCAACTCAGCACTGAATCTGTCAGAAACATAATGGAATAGTGGTCAGGTTCAAAAGATTTACTTCCAGATGACAAAAGCAAAGTTTCAAAGGAATAGTAGATCTCTAGATAGAAGCAAATGGGAAATAACACTTATTGACCAAAGAAAAAAAATAATAATTTATTACTCAGTGTCATATATTTAGGGTAGCAAGGAGTGGTTGTTACAATTTGCGTGAAGGAGGGAACGAGATGATGTGAAGATATGGAGTGCCAAATGAGATTAGGTAGGTGACACCAATTAGATAAATTTGGTTTGCAAAAATAACTCGAGAGTATATATCTCAATAGTAGTATATTTGTGCGTACAGAATCCACTGTACAGACACAAATGCATATTAAAGTCCAGTTGTTCCCGTTAGGTTCTTATAAACAGAAGTTTTGTGTGTCTAACTCTGGCATACTTCTGTTTTTGAGATTTTAAAAATTCATCACAGTTGAAACGAATTACATCCCGTTTAATTTATTAGGACTTGTATCTATATTAGAAAGAATATTATTTAATTCACTGTTAATCGGGTGTCTAATTTTACGATTAACGTCCGTTATATTTGTAATAAACGGGGTCTTCTTAGGATAATATAAGGGGCGAGGAGCTTCTGCAGTTCACGCTGCGGGCACAACACGTCTGATGTTTATTTCAGCCATTTTGCCACTATTGAGCTTCGTAAGTTTTTTTTAACGTGTCCATTCATATACTTAACAATGAATCAATCTAGCTAGGAAATATACTGGAGACAACCAATTAATAGCCGATTCTAATACGGCGCAATATCCATTTACAACCGTTCACCTAGTCACAGACAAATCAGTGTTGCCAGTTTCTTTAGAGACTCGTGTATGCACTTCTTCTTCTTCTTCTTCTTCTTCTTCTTCTTCTTCTTCTTCTTCTTCTTCTTCTTCTTCTCTCTCTCTCTCTCTCTCTATATATATATATATATATACACACATATGTATATACAGGTGCACATATGTATGTATATGTATATATATATATATATATATATATATATATATATATATATATATATATATGTATATATATATGTGTGTGTGTGTGTGTATCAATATGCATGTATGTGTGTGTTTGTGTATATGTATTTATGCATGAATGTACGTTCTCACATTTATAGGTATGTGTTGTCCAAACCACTATCCGGCAGCGTCCAATTCTCTAACGTTTTTTTTCAAATGAATCAAGTCATAACCTTATCCATCTATTGTTTTCATAATCGGTCATAATGTCTTACGTTTAAGATGATTCCCATGCTTTCCCTGATGAGAAGGTTACAATTTTAATATCAAAGATCCCTATGGATCACACAGGTTGTAATCCTTTGAAACATATGTAGGAATAAAGTATGCAATTATAACATGCGTTTTCTCCATTCCTTAAATTCTTAAATATACTCAAATACTCAAAATTTCAAGGAGTTCCTGCCTTAAAAACAGGAACTAAACCACAGTTATTTTGTGTTCTTTGCTACATTGGTTTCTATTAACCCATTTATTCTATCCGAAGAATTTTTATTCATTAAGATAGAAGAAATACACATAATTATATATATATATATATATATATATATATATATATATATATATATATATATATATATATATATATATATATATATATATACATACACATATATATATACCTATATATACACACACACACACGCACATACACACACACACACACACACACACACACACACACACACACACAAATATACATATGATTACATTCCTGAACCAGCATGGAGACATTTCCACCACGCAGCAACACTAATACTAATTTCGTCGTAAATCTAATTATGTGTTTCAGTACTCCACAAAATTAGTGATTTTTCATGAGTATTACCTCATAGTTTACATTAATTTTGGTATTTATCGTCTATCTTTTAGCGTTTACATAGCGATCGCTCGTCTTAGATCCCTTACAGTTATTGCCCAAATCGGTATTACATTTTTTAATATATTCAAGTAATACATTTAGCAAAAGATGTGCAATTTTCTTGTGTCCAGTTTGTCTTAATGGCTAAGTACGTATGAAATATTCTTGTTCAACTGTCCCCACGTATTTTCAAGCTCTGTTGAATCAGCTTTGTACAGTGATTCCTATTTCGCAAATTGCCGATTTGATATTACTCAACTAGTTATGATAAAATGTGTTGATGTTTCTACAGGTGAGTTGAAGTCGTTGATCTGGGTTTAATGATGATTTACATGTAGAGAGTACTGCTAACTTTTTATGAGTTCCTTTCAAACGCTTACTGTAGCCATGCTAGGTTTTGTAATATTTATGTAAAAATATTAGGAAATAATGTCAGGTGCTTGACTTGTTGTATTGGGGAAATGAAGCTATACTATATATTATTCCTGTGACTACAATTAGCACGGATTAATTTGCAATGACATTTATATAACCAGTGTACATCTATGTTGATTTATATTATACAATTCTTTCCTAAACCGACATGTTATCATATTCGTCAAACACCAACTACACATCTAATTCCGCCGTAAAAAGCTTTCTTCCAAAGACAATATTCTAGGACATATCATAACAATAATGTATACATGCAGACATACATCTAAAAGCACAGAAACACCTAACATACACACCCAAATACGCAAAAGTATAGATTGTTTTCAAACCAAATTGGAGGTCTTAAAACAAATGTTCAACTTAAACAAAGTCAGTGTTATTACCAACATTGTTGGCATCAATCTATGAGGAGAAACGTTCCAAACTTGGCTAGTTTGATTTTTGTTTCATGTGTTCAGTTATTTTAAGGACGTAATTGTGTCTAAGGGGTAAAGCAACCGCGTAGAAATTTTCTTGATCGTTTGTCTAAAAATGCTGGTGCTGAATATGTGAAGGCTTCTGATCCAGTGGTTAGGGTATTCTGCTTACCATCGTAGTTTGCCCAGTGACTGAATTCCATGGTATGTAGCTAAAGGCACTTGATCTCGGACTGCTTCCGTTTATTAGGTTGTTATCTGTGCCATCTGAATGCGAGCGTAGCCCTCTCATTCTACAGAAGACATATCCAGGTGGCGAGTTAACGGCGGTGAGATCGTGTCTCTCTCAGTTCGTAACTACATGGACATTGAAAACAATGAGAGAATATATGGTTCGTGTTACCACTAGCTCGTTAATAATGTTAAATAATTCGTTTTATATTTTCGTTTGTAATTATTTCAGTAATGAGACTACTGCCATGCTGAGGCGCAGCCTTCAGAAATTTTGGTCGAACGAATGGAACCCAGTACGTATTTATCATCTTAAAACCTGGTACTTATTCTCTCCGTCTCTTTTGCCCAACCGCCAAGATAAGGGGACGAAAACACACCAACACCGGTTGTCGAGCGGCGGTGGGGAACAATCACAGACAGGAAGACACATTCAAACATGCAACCCTAACCTCATATATATATATATATATATATATATATATATATATATATATATATATGGGAGAATATACAAATAATAACAACAGACGAGGACAGGTGGTGTAAATAACAAAAGTATATATTAGTATGACGCTCGGGAATACGGAAAGTCTTTGACGTTTCGAGCTACGCTCTTCAACAGAAAGAATACGGAGACAAGGAGAAAAACACGGAGAAAAAAAATTGAATAGTGTTCAGTCCGGAATTCTTTTAGTTTCTATCTACGAAGTACACTCAGGAGACATTTACCAAATACACCACGCGTGGTACTGGACGCGGAATCATTTCAGTGAGATGCAAACTTCTTACCCGGCAGCTACTCCTGGTTATAAGATGTTCTACTAGCTTTTGTTGTTGGATATAATATTATCTAACAGAAGATACATTTCTGTAACGTGTTAAAAATAAAATCAGGGTCAATTATTATCTCCAAGTGCGTGATCTTTTTACTTTGTTGCATTTATGATATTTATCCCTAGTGGATTTGTTAAGATATTCTGTTATTTCATTCCTGTTGAACTATAATCACTCTTAAAATTCATCGAATTATGAGATAGAATACAGTTAGTTCGACATGTTTAAGATAATTCACGTTATTTAGAACGGTTCAAATTTACTAACATATATATACACGGGAGGAGAATGATTTTCGTTCTACAGCTATCATAAATTATTGTTTAGAAGTGTCCAAACTCAAAGTTTCAATTGTTATTACAATTGATTTTGTCTATTCTTAGAGAATAATTTCCACTTTTAAGTTTGGTTCCTCCAAATGTTTCCTCTCAAACGTCATATTTATTTCTGCTTCAATCTGTGTCATATAATCTTAATCGTGCTGTCTGCTTTCTACAGAGGTCTTCGGTCTTTTTTTATTTCCAAAGTGCGAGGAGCCCGTTGAATCACTATGTGCTGTCTATAGTACTTTTCGATCATTCACATTTTCATTAATTCACAATTCTAAAAGATCAAGTGACAAAATAATAATTCTTACTTCCATCAAATAGACACGTCAAGCTAAACTCAAATGCCAAAACAAATAACTGCAGCTTTTAATTAAAAATATCTCGAAATATACTAAAGTGGTGTACAGTCAGCTGGAATGATACCAGTTTTCTATTGGTATTCATTGTATGTCACTCAGTAACATGGTGTTATGGTATGCTTATATGCCACGAAATAAACAAGTTGATTGTTATCGTACAGCAAATATTCTTAAAGTATAATGTTAAACTAAAGCAAAGAGTGCTACAATACCGCAACTATTCAAACATATTAGTCTCTGTCTTACCGCAAGGCGTATGATTAGTGTGTACAAGCCACCGAACAATATAATGAACATTACAAGAAAAGAAAATTGCTGATTTTCAT
>NC_142934.1:72139442-72164442 GCF_046866305.1 Octopus bimaculoides | reverse complement strand
CAGCTATTTTCAAAATGTAGAAGCCATTAATATGGGGCTAAATTGTCACATTAAAATGTACAGTGCGTCCATGAAAACCAGCTGGTTATTTTCTCTTGCATGTAGTTTATAATTTTTATATGCGTATCTGCAGCTCTGTACCATATGAGAGAGCACAGTCTCATTTCGATTTACCACAGCTTTAGTAGAGTTTAAGTTTAGTAGAGGCGTTCATAACGTATCTTCTTTAGCTTGCTAGTTAGCCTCAGAAATCTATCGTTATTAAATTTAGAGAATATTTAAAGCCGCTAATTGACAGTCATGCAAAAGTTTTTGCATTAAAATATTCTTATAAGTGAAACAAATTTGTGTGTAACTGCGAGAGGTATGAAAGTTAGACGGTATGATTCAAACGCCATCATAGCTCACAAACGTGGAGAAGCAAACTTTTATACACACGAATGTTTGTACAATGTCCTACTGATATAAACACGAATGTTACTCTCTCTAATCTTAATTGGGAAAAAAGCGTGGTTGCCGCATATTTAAAATACAGGAAAAACCCAAGAATTGACGTTAAAATCTAAGATGAATTGACATGTGGGAGAATGTGATAGACGAATGAAATATTTCATGGGAAAATCAGGAACTTAGTCAAAGAATAGACGTAACTTTGAACAATAATACCATCATTAAATATTTTCACCTCATCCCTACTGGGGTTTCTAGCGGAAAACAGAACAATAACACAACAGGTGGAACATGTCAACAACATTGATCATATGGTTACAGTTACACAATGGCGCCAAAATGTTGTATTACCTCTTAGTTACAAGATTAAATATTCGTATCAAGCCTTATATTTAAGGTTGTACAGGCAAATTTTCGTGCGCATAAACACGTACACACATACACATACACATACACAAGTACACATGTCTAATACCCAAATAAAGATGTAGAGACTTTCTGTAGGGAAAATACTGAATGTATACTGATGAACTAAGTATAAATCTGTGTCTATGTACATGTGTCTCTGTATATGTGTATTATAGAGGAAACAATATAATGTTTATTAGTGAACTGTTAAACGTGTTCTCAGGATGTGGTTCTGTTGCACTTGATAGTACTTTTGTTATTGTTACTGCTGCCCCTGATGCTGCTTCTTTTATTGCTGCTGCCGTTGGTTCTGTCACTAATTAAAGGCTTCATTGTTGAGTTACAGACTTGGCTATCACATACTTTTCTTACTATAAAGGACTACATTGCACGATGCCTAGTACGTTTTTGAGATTGATTTGGCAGTTCTCTCTAGCAGACTCTTCGACCAATGCATTCGGCTACAGTGACTGACGTTGTTGTAGAGGTGTATGTCATGGTTAATTGAGTAGTAACATGATTATATATATTCCTACTGCGACCATTTCGACGGCTTTTATATAGTGTTGTATTTTCTAATGTGTCCCTTTTTTTTTAAATGATAAGGTATGATTGTTGAAAATGTTGCCAGTAAGTAAACGGATCGTGTAGAGCCTCTCACCTTCGCTTGTTGAGGGGCAGCAGTAGCAGCATCATTATTATTATTATTATTATTATTATTATTATTAGTATTATTATTATTATTATTATTGTCATTATTATTATTATTATTAATAGTAGTAGTAGTAGCAGTAGTAGAGGTAGTCTTAATTCTGGTGGTAGTGGTAGTAGTAGTAGTAGTATTAGTAGTGATAGAAGTAGTTGTTTTTATAGTAATAATAATAATAATAATAATAATAATAATAATAATAATAATGATAATAATAATAATAATAATGATGATGATGATGATGATAATAATAATAATAATAATAATAATAATAATAATAATAATAATAATAATAATAATAATAATAATAATGATAATAATAATAATAACAATATGGTGACGGTGATGGTGGTTGCGGAGGTCGTCATCATCGTCGTCGTCGTCGTCGTTGTCCACGTCGTCGTCATTGCCGTTGTAGTAGTAGTATATAAAATGGTTGTGGGGCTGGCAACAGTAGCATTTGCAAGAACTGTGTTGCCAGTGATAGTCGTAGAGGAATTGGAAGAGGACAAGGTTCTTCAAGATAATAGCCAGGCAGGTCAAATTTCATTAATGTAAAAATCGCGTGTGCAGAACCGCTTTTCTTGCGTCTCACTGTTCTTCAATTCGATTTGTTGTTTACTGATACAGTGAATTGGCAGATTTGGCGCATTGGTCTGTAGCTGGATTAAGGCGAGATTAATGTGTTGTATAATTGAAAACAGAGTAGGGATCTCACGTCTCGTGATGGTTGGGTGGGTGAATGTTTTGGAATAAACAAGTAGCATTAAAAAGGGAGTGAGCCATAAGAAACTACGATAGAGCATAGGAAAAAAAAAAGAGAAAGAAAATTCTACGAAACAGCAGGAAGAACGAAAAAGCAGGAAAAAAAGTTTAAGTTATGGCGACGGAAAGGAGAATATAAGAAAAACAAAAACATTGAGGCACGAATATTGCAAGCGGTTGGAATGTGGTACTGGTTTCATTGAAGCGGGGTTGGTAGAAGAGATATGTGTGACAACGTCAATTTAGATCTTGATAAAGAATGAAAAATAAAAGATATGCAAAAGAAGGTGGAAAGGAATAAATAGGAGTCGTCGGGAGAGAAAGAACAAAAACGTGTATATATAACGATAACGATGAAAAGTAGATAAATCAATAAAGTTTAGCATATATATATGTGTGTGAGTGTGTGTGTGTGCGTGTGCGTGCATGCGTGTGTGTTTATATATATATATGTATGTATGTGCAGATATATATATATATATATGTCTATATATATATATATATATATATATATATATATATATATATATATATATTTATACGTATGTCTGTATATATATATATATGTATGTATATAAATAATTACACGCGCACACACACGTGCACACAGTCACATACACGCACGCACACACACACACACACACACAGATGCACACACGCATATATATATATATGTATATATATATATATATATATATATATATATATGATAAAATAGAAGAAGATAAAATGCATATGCTTCTTAGTGTGTATGATGCACAGAATAAGTGGATAGGAAAAAATTAATGTAGAGGATGAATTTAATGATATATGGGTGAAAATAATTATGATGATAATGGCGATTATGTTAATGATGCTAGTGAATGAAGTCATTATTCTTTCATTTTTTTTTCTTTTACTTGTATTAGTCATTAGACTGAGGCCTGGAAAGATTTTAGTAGAACCAATCGACACCAGTATTTATTTTGTTGAAGTCCGTTTTGCCGAACGGCTAAGTTTCGTGGATATAAATACATCTACACCGGTTGTCAAGCGGTGGGTTGGGGAAAAAGTGAAATATTCACACACACACGCACACACTCGCTGACGTACACACACACACATACACACACATACACACACACACACACACACACACACAGCTATATGCATATATATTATATATATACGATAGATTTATTTCAGTTTCTGTCTACCAAATTCACTCACAAGACTTTGGTCGGTCCGAAGCTAAAACAGAAGACACGACGGTGCCATGCAGGGGAATTAAACCCAAAGCCATGTGGTTGAGAAGTAAGCTTCTTACCACACAGCCACACATTTGCATATATAATGATGATGTTAATGAAGTTAATGATGGTGATGGTGAATATGCTTGCAATAATGAGAATGAAGAAAGATTAAAAAAAGAAAAAAAAAGTACCATGAATTTGAATTTATGCATAAGGCTAGCAAATTTTAAAGATAAGAAGTTAGATGATATTATTAGCACAAGTACACGGGTGTTACTTTATTTTAACGACAATGCAGTGACGCAAGTGAAAGATGACTTCGACGGAATTACAGTCAGAACGTAAAGAGACGGAAGAAATTAAGTAAAATATATTTCTCGACGCTCGATTTATTTCTGCCATAGTTGCTTTGAAATGTGAATGGTCCTGTTTGTAGATCACTGGCTGTAGTTTCGGGTCCAGTCCCACTTTGTGGCACCTTAGAGAAGTGTTTTCTGCTGTAGCCTAGGGTCGACACAAGCATTGTGAGAGGATTTTTTAGGTGGAAACTGAACGAAGCCGGTAGTATATATTACTAATTATTATTATCATTGTTTTTGTTATTTGTACGCATATCCTATACGAGGATATACTGTCAAATTCACAAAGGCTAGACTGATATATCTCAGGATATAGTAACGCAAAGATATCTAAAGTAAACAAAACAACGAATGGACGAAGAGGTTGTTTTCCTTTTCTTCTACCGTTATTGATATTCACAAATCATACTGGACATCAGTGCACCGATACCGGAACCAAATGAACCACTTCAACTCATACTCTCCTTGTTATGAACAAACATTACCTATCAGCAACAAAAAAATGTCTAGCTATGTGGACAGTACCAACTTATATAGTAAAAGTGGAAATTGCACGATGATGTTAAAAATCGAAGCTGTAAAGCGCGAGTACAACAATCTATTTCTCAGGAGCAATGAGTGTGCTGATATAAATAATGGTGTGAATTTTAGGAAGTGTGATAGTAATATTACCGCTACAATCGACCTGAATAATAATAATGTACTAAAAATATTGGACATTCAAGCCCTGCCTATGTATCTACTAGTAATCAAAACAATAGAGAATATATATGTAAATAATCAGCGTGTTTTGAGTGACCAGCAAAACAATACCTGACCGGAAAGATTCAAGTAGAAAAAGAGGGGCACTTGCTCTAGGCTGTTTTATTGGCAATGATTGTCATAGATTTTGATTATAATGTTGATGAATGATGAATGAGCAATTACGTCTGTTTCTTGTCAGAGTTTTGATGTGTATAGTGTTTCTTAAAGAAATAACATGTTTTTGGTACAGACAACATTGATGAAAAAAATGAAGAATATTACATTTCGGAGACAGAAAATCTCAAATTAATGGCCAAACACTGCTTCAGTTGTTCATCGTTATTGTTAGGAGACTCCAGTCAATGATCTATCAGTAGATCGAAGATAGAAAATTTGAAAAAGAACCCCACGATTTTGATACTTAGGAGAGTGGGATTCACGTCCGTGGTTCATGTGTTATACACGCTGATTCATTTATTGACCTCAGTAATTGTTATACTGCTTTGTAACGTGGGCATTGCTGACCCAAACAATGGCCAGCTCTTCCAAATTTGTGTATCAAAACCACCACCATATTTAAGTATTTCGACGAGAAACAAGCTTTGTTCATTTGCTTTTTGTCAGATTATTCGAATGATTTGCTTAGAGCTTTTGATATTACTCCTCAGCGAAAATGGGCACAATCATTCGACATATATCCGATACAAAATGAAAACATATAGAAAATAGAATAGCAGTATATAAATGTGGAGTTTACTACAGATTACTAATAATATTGTGGCCGAAATATAACTGACGGCGTTGCTAAGGTATAGCTAATACAGAGTATATGAAGTATTGAGCACTGATAGCGTTGATATGTTAATTATATGTATTGCGTTCAGGTTATCAGCTTATTTATTAGAAAATGAATTCCATGTTTTGTTTTTTAATCTATATCATGAATTACACTTCAATATACGTCAATCAGGTTCATCCACGCAATTTGTTGTGAAAAATCGAATGACAGTAGTCTTATGATTTCTCTCCACCACACACTGTTTTCAAATATCTTTCGCTTTTCCTTTCAACAATTAATAATTAACTACTGGAGGTGGGGCATTCGTAATGAATGTAGAATCTATAAAACTGCTAAAGTGCCTCCACTTCTAACATATTATCAATATACCAAGACATAGTATCTATGCAACATTTAGACACATTAATTCAATAATTTCTCTTGCTCCTTTCTCCTGTATTCTACATCTCAGGTGTAAATTTATCGCAATTCTCCCTCGCCATTTCTATACAAAAAGCTTAAAGCCGTAACTGATGAACTTATTTCAATATACACATAAGCATTGTATACTTTTACTGATGCAAGGACTCTATGATATAGCCAATCGATTTTATCATATGGCAAATTATTTTTCATATAGTGTGTGTCGGTTTTGGGTCGATTTAATGGGTAGCCACATATAACTTCAGAGGATTACAATTAGAAGTCATTTGTGACGCCTCTTTGAACATTTTATTTCTTCATCATCACCTTCTTTGAGAGAGCGGTCATTGCCAGCACAGGGCAAATTATATTTCAAAGTAGCTTCTATCTGCAGAAATAATTATACGGAGATAATATGCTGTGTGAATTTTGTTCATAGTTTATCAGTATACAGCCCCGGTCAAAAGCCTGAATAGCCTACGGAAAGAATGCCCTCTATTGTAATTCACGATGTAGATGAAAACAAAACACGGAACGTGTTTGCTAATACAAATTCAGATAAACTAAATGTAATATACACAATCACAATATCAATATTGTGCTGCCCACCACTTAATATACCATTGTAGTACGTGTATACACTAGCACTACCGTCAGTTTTGTTTCGACCCAAATTATTTTATTAGTCTGGAGTAAGCTCTACTTTTATAAGGTGCAAATTTATCAGTATGATTCAATTTTGTATCAGAAAGAGGTCGGATGATTTTGCCCATTTTCCCTGTAAAATAAATATCAAAATATCTAAGGATATCATTTCTTGTTTCTTTTTTACTTTTACTTGTTTCAATCATTTGAAAGCAGCCATGCTGGTGCACTGCCTAGAAGGATGTTAGTCGAACAAATCGACCCCAGGACTTATATTCTTAAGACTAGTACTTATTTGAATGAGTTGAAATGTTTGTAGATGTAAGTAAATTATTTCGTAAAATAAATTGCCAACTTTTTCGGATGACAAATCCCATAAATTCATAAAACATCAATTTACTTGTATGATGTAAATACTTAAAAGGAGAGGAATTATGAAATAGTATTTCATCATTCATAATATGTAATATAAATGTTTGAAGTCTGTTAGAAATATCTTACTATTATCTCAATATCGTGAGGTAAGATGCTAACTTCTGTCGGAAATTTAAGTGCATGTTGGAAGAGATCTCTCCTGTAATTAACTTGAGTAAAATGAACCTTTGAACTGTTTAGCCATTCCCTACTTCATGATGCATTCTAACAAATTCTTCAGTCTCACATTGAAATCTGGAAGTATAGCTTCTTACGATCCTATAGGTTTTGAGGTATCGCAAACTTTGCATGAATTTTAGACCAATTAGTTACACATGTATGCGTAAAAATATCACCGAGTTTCCTGGAAGTATTTTTCGCTATAAGGAGCTGAACCTTCTATGAAGGTAAATGTGAATCATTGGTTTAATGATCTATTGTACATGCATCATGGTTTATCTATGTTTTTATGCACTTTCTTGTTCATCATGTCCCACACTTTGTTATCTTCTGGAGAAGAGGGCAGGAAACTTAACATTCAATATTATAGTACATAAAATAACATGTAAGAAAACATTCCTATGAAACGAGTATAGAGGTCTGTCACGAAATTTCAACGGAATACAACATCTGTTTAACTTACTGTGGTTTTCATTTGATACCCGTGGTTTCGGAGCAACATCCAATTCAGTGACCTCTTAATAGAGAGCCGACCAAGCACCTTGTTGGTTCCTCATTGTTTGGGCAAACATGTTCCTAATAAGGAGATAAAATATAGTCCATGTATCTACGGAACCAAATTTGTTTCTTAATAATGCGTAAATTGCTTTGTAAAATAATTATTAAGCATTTCAAACAAGAAGTTTACTGTAGAAAAGTATTAGGCGCAGGAAAGATCCTACGACGCAATTGACCACTTGTTAAATATTAGGTATAGAAAACCGTGAAAGTATACAAAAACCAAAACAGTCACCAGTGTGGATCTCTTGCAAGATGGCTTTCGATTAGCTTCTACATGAATGGGATGTCAAAATTACAAGAGGACATCAATAAGATGGCATCATAGTGGATTGCGTTAGGCAACAATGAAAATTAGCAAACTTATTTCAGTAATCATATAAACTCCTTAAAAGGACATAACTAGAAGTTATTTAAAGGAGATTAGTCAGCCAAACTGCTGATTTGGAACTAAAAGTAGGGAGAAATATAAAATAAATGGACAATTTTTTAGTATACAAAAGATGTTCTGCTAAAATCCTATATGCGTTTATGTGCGTCTGTGAGTCTATTCCATGCGTGTGTGTGTGAGAGAGAGAGGGGGGAGAGCATGCTATACACATGATAAGAATGAGAATTCTAACAAGGCGAAACATATTTTAGAATCATATATCAATTATCAAAATATATTGCCAGAATATTGTCATCAATATATTAGAAACTCTTGGCATGACATACAGTTTTATGGCTTTGGACTGAATCGTGGCAGATGCAGTTGACGTAGATTCCATGTAATATAATAAGAGAAATCAAAGCACCATAACATAGATTGCACTCAAGCTTTACTATCAAAATACTACATATAACAAAGTAAGCTTAGTATCCGACGACTGAATGTCTTTAGAAGAGAACGTATTCAGGATTATTCAGCGATTTGGCGAGATTTAGCAAAATAGTTTATAATGTTAAACGCTCCACCTCTAAATTACAAGAGAGCCTGATATTTGTCCTTGCTCAAAACGTGTGTACCTAACACAGCTCCTCTAACCATATAGAGTTTATAACTTGTGAAAGAAAACCTATAATTTGTAACTTATCTTTCATACTGCATTTTCTGTTTACCCAGCAGATATTCTACTCAACAATTACATTTGTTTATGAATATCTATCTCTGCCTCATTCGAATTCTATTTCTTATTCTTATGTTGATGCATGTTGTATCTCAAGAATTATCATTATTCAATGGAAACTCACAATATGTATACTGCTTAAGAATTCAGCAGCTGTATAAACCTTTTATCAACGGAAATTATGTGGCCATACAATTTAAGCTGGTATGACGTTCGCATTATAATTCTAATACCTTTGTTTTAAGAACATCCCTAATCTACCTTACTGTGTGGCAGATCTGGATGAAAGCGAAGAAATGAAAAGGTAAGGAAATCGAAAGAGAGATATTGAAAAGAAAAAGCAGGTTAACAGATTAATTTTATTCTTCCACATTTCTTATACAAATAGGAAAGTACGCTCACGTAAGATAACATATATACACACACAAATCATCGACACTGTATTCGAAACGAAATCTTAATTTGGAAGAAATTGAAGGACTCATCAATCAGAAAGATAAATAATTCAACATTAACTAAGATGTACTTTGATAAGGATGGAATTTTTGTGATGAAACAAAGAAATCGACGAATTATTTTATGTGTTCCTAACTCCTAGCATTATATCATTGTTTAAATTTCTAAGCATGGATATAATATAATCTTCGGTTATAGATCTACGGGAAAAGTACATGCTGCATTTATTAGACATGTACAGTGACTGAATTTAGTAGCTTTATATAAAGTAAGATTTCATCATAAATCAATGCAATAAACTGCATCAGATATCGACAAAATTCGATTTAAGTGTTTGTGTGTGTATGTATATATATATATATATATATATATATATTCAATTCGTTTTATGTAACTTTCGGAGTATGCAGATAAAGTTCCTATTTCATTATGCCGGTTACCGTTTAATGATACTGACTAGTGAGTCAGATTTATGGGTTGCATCATGGTTATACCGATATAATGTGGGATAGACATAATAATAACAATATCAGGATGGAATTTATTAATATTTAATACATCGCTGCGTACGTATCCACCTTATATATATATATATATATATATATATATATATATATATATATATATACACGCCGTAGTCACATTTAGTGGCAGTTATAATTCTCCTTTTTGGTGAAACATTGTAATCTGCTTTTTATATTAGTTTTGTGTGTACACATTAGCGAATCGCTAAATCATTCATTAATTTGGATGACGAAAACATATATACTAATAGAGAAACCTGTCCGGGAAAAGCCGAACAACGAGCTGGCTTAAATGAATATGGCACCGGAAATTGTCGAAACTGCCGTCAGTCTTAAGATTCATCGGTTGGCGTCTTTCGGACGATTATGGTCCCAGTTAGTGTATATGCTTTCATTCATGTTCATTACCTACAGCATTAGACCATTTTAGTTCTTATTTTTAGTAATGTAGTTGTTTTTTAACACCCTAGTCATATCTGTCTATCTGTCTGTATGTATGTATGTACGCAGTTTTCATGTTATCAAGTGATGGCTCATCTTGTTTCATCAACAGTATTATTTCAAATGATTAGGGGCTATGATTTTAGAATGTTATCTGAATAATATGTCGATAGTTAGTAAAATATATGCTTATTTCAAATTTTATATGCTCTCTTAACTCTGATAGGAAATCTCAGTACATTTTTGAAAATCCATTTAGGAATAAGGAAGAGACTGCAAACAGTCAGCTTAAAAATGGTTTCTTTAAAGAAATAATTATCAAGCAAAATCTTTCTTACGACTCTTTCTTCGGATTGTCTAGAATAAGGTGTAACTGTTCACCAGAGATGTCTGAAATCCGTGGGAAGATTAAATGGAAAAGGCGAAAAACCAACTCAAAAGACAGTTTGAATTTTCAGCAGATTGTTTCGGCCAAAACCTAGTCATAATGAAATTGCCCATTAATAAATATTGTGATGTTATAAATATGCATCGATACATCGCTATTATGGCCTTAAAAAGTATCGAGCCGATTTTCATTGCTTCAGAGGATATTTTACGTATAAGATAAAATTGTTGTAAGCGAATTAACCAAAAGGTTTTTAACTGTAAAACCCAACAGATGAATCAATATTTTAATATTTCATTACAACATAATTCAAACACTAAAAAGATGCACTTCTCTTAAAAGATATCCGAATTTATGAAAACAACGATGGAATTATCTATTTACATCTTTTTCATGCAGATATCCTTAATTTGCATGGAAAAACATTAATATCGACTTATTTTTATCATATGTGATATAAGAAAACAATTATTTATAGCGAGTGAGAAAGAGACGGAGAGAGAGAGTACGAGAAGAGAACGGTAGAGGAAGAGAATAAATTGAGATAGGGAAATAATGTAATTGGGAGCTTAGGAGGTGCGAAAAGCGAGAAAGACAGATATATGTTGTTTTATTACAGAGAGTTATTGACGTAGCGTATGTTTATGCTTAGAATTCTATACGAATTGATATAGAGAAATATTGATATTTTTATGAACGCAAATAATTTATTAATTTAATTAAATTTTAATCGATCATAATTTTATTTTATCGGCGTTAATGGAGAAATATTATTTATATAAAACATTTTAAGATTAAAATGTTACTTTGACGCTTAAATTCGATTTTACTTTTAATAACACTTACATACATTTTGACATAAATGAATTAAATATTCTAAGTTTCGGAACACCAACCTCCTCCCCATCATCCCTCATTATAAACATCAAACCTATTTTATAGCATATGGCTTTGCAGGAGTAGATGTTCTAACCAAAGCCATATAGTGAGTATTTAAAACAATGACTGACATGTTAGTTGAAACAATATCAACAACAATATCAAACAAACATTTTCATATATAATTTGCAATGTTGTAGGTTAATTGAAAGAGGTCAATGGGTATTGTTTATGATTTTGCTTAACTTTCAGTTCAACAACAAATCGGTTGCATTCGAAAATATAGTCAAACCACATTCTGGCGTTATTCATTCGTATCATCTGTGTATTGAAAACATAAGGTAATGTGTATTTAAATATTATATTACACACATACACGCAAACACGCACACACTCACACACACTCACACACATACAGTTATGTGAAATCGTAATATATTCCGAGCCAAATATTTTATTTGAAGAATTAACTGCTTATATTTGGAAGTACCTGCTGGCAATAGGCAAAATACAAAGCGATTCATTATTACCAAGACGGCGAACATAGAAGATAACCCATTTATTTAAACTTTCAATATGTGTGTGTGAATATATATATATATATATATATATATATATATATATATATATATATATAAGGTGATTAAAGTCAAAATAAGCAACAAGGATATCCAAAGTTAATGCAGTACGACCGTTTCATACGACTCCATTTAATTAAGCAATGTTAACATTACATCAAATATAAAATGCAGAGCAATCCTCAGCTGCACAAAGATATAGAAATTTTATGAAATTATATTTAAACAGGAGGACGTATTTTTATAACTACAGCTAAACTCTCCAAGTAGAAAGGAAGAATACGAAAAAAAAAACATTTTGACTTAACCAGACCATAGATGCTAGTAAATAATTCTAAGGAGATTTTTAACTGTCATTGATTTTAGTTGTTTTTTGTTTGTTTCTGATTTATGGACAAGCTTATGAGATCTAGTGATTCAAAGCTCAAGAAGACACTGGCATTTTCTTTGTCGGGTAAGTGGTAAATAGTACAGGCAATAACCATGGATGATATAGTTATAAAATTTCTTAGGGTTTGGTAACAAACTACTATAGGGGCAGTGATTTCACTACTAGCAGACCAGTTTATAATAGAACAGGGGAAATATTCTCATAAGGCACCTAGGTCAAACGTTTATAAAATATAGTTGCTATATTGTATACAGATACAGTAAATGGTTATTCATAGTTTTCATTAATCAGAATAATGAAATAGCGTATAATAATGTAAATAATCAATTAAGGCAGTATACAAAAACAATGAGGTGGTATTAATTTAAAATGCTATGGTAAAGTATATTTAGAGTTATTTACACCAATATAAATGACCCATAGATAAGATGTGAAAATTAAAATGTTTATATATACTGGACTAAAATTTATCTCTTATGTGTCCTTTAAAGGATATTAGATATATAAGTTTAATTTTAAAACTTTAGTCCAATATATATATAAAAATTTTAATTTTCACATCTTTTCTATGGGTCATTTATATTGGTGTAAATATGTCTAAATGTACTTTACCATAGCATTTTAAATTAATACCACCTCATTGCTTTTGTATACTGCCTTAATTGATTATTTACATTATTATACACTATTTCATTTTTTTTTCATTATTAATTTATAATTAGCCATTATATATTCACATATTAATTAAGCAAATATTGGAATCTCAAGTATTTCAAACTTAGCATATGTAAAACAATACTGATATATTATTCTGATTAATGAAAACTATGAATAACCATTTACTGTATCTGTATACAATATAGCAACTCTATTTTATAAACGTTTGACCTAGGTGCCTTATGAAAATACTTCCCCTGTTCCATTATGAACGGGTCTGCTAGTAGTGAAATCACCGCCCCTATAGTAGTTTGTTACCAAACCCTAAGAAATTTTATAACTATATCATCCATGTTTACTGCCTGTACTATTTACACCTTACCCGACAAAGAAAATGCCAGTGTCCTCTTAAGCTTTGAATCACTAGGTCTGATTAGATAGTTCATAAATAGGAAACAAAAAACAAATAAAATCAATGACAGTTAAAAATCAGCTTAGAAATATTTACTCGACTGTTTGGTCTCGCTAAGTCAATATGCATTCTTCCTTTCTACTTGGATAGTTTAAATGTAGTTATAAAAATATGTCCTTCTGTTTAAATGTAATTTCATAAAATTTCTATATCTTTGTGCAGTTGAGGATTGCTATGCATTTTCTATTTGATGTAATGTTCACATTGTTTAATTAAATGGAATCGTATGACACGATCGTACTGCATTAAATTTGGATATCCTTGTTGCTTAATTTCACTTTAATCACCTTATTTTGAAACTGTATGGATAATACCATACTTAATTCTGGTGCCTAAATTATATATATATATATAGGAGTGGCTGTGTGGTAAGTAGCTTGCTTACCAACCACATGGTCCCGGGTTCAGTCCCACTGCGTGGCATCTTGGGCAAGTGCCTTCTACTATAGCCTCGGGCCGACCAATGCCTTGTGAGTGGATTTGGTAGACGGAAACTGAAAGAAGCCCGTCGTATATGTGTATATATATGTGTATGTGTGTGTGTGTGTTTTGTATGTCTGTGTTTGTCCCCCCAACATCGCTTGACAACCGATGCTGGTGTGTTTATGTCCCCGTAACTTAGTGGTTCGGCAAAAGAGACCGATAGAATAAGTACTAGGCTTCCAAAGAATAAGTCCTGGGGTCGATTTCTTCGACTAAAGGCGGTGCTCCAGCATGGCTGCAGTCAAAAGACTGAAACAAGTAAAAGTGTAAAAGTGTAAAAGTGTATATATATATATATATATATATATATATATATATATATATATATAGAGAGAGAGAGAGAGAGAGAGAGAGAGACAGAGACAGACAGACAGAGACAGAGACAGAGATTTGTATGTATATGTATATATATATATATATATATATATATATATATATATATATATATATATATATATATATATATATATATATATATATATATATATATATGTGTGTGTGTGTGTGTGTCTGGACAAACGAGAGAAAAACGCATGCGACACATTTAGTTGGAGTTACATATATTATTTAAAAGAGTTTCAGCTCTATGGAATTATCAGTAATCTAAGCTTGGAAGAGATGGATTTCTGTTAGAGGCCTGGTAGAAAGTCAACTGGAACCGAATCGAATACATTCATGCCTACATACGTACATACATACATACATACATACATACATACATACGTACGTACATACATACATACGTACATACATAGATACATAAATACGTACGTACACATATACATACACACATACGTACGTGCATGCATACATACATACATACATACATACAAACATACACACACGTATATATATATCCACATCCATGTTCATTTGTAAGCACATATGTATACGAGAAATTATTAATAGTTTGCTTCAAATCGTTGTTTTGGTAACTTGAAATGAATTTAACAAATTTAATAACGATAGCATAATAACTATTTATTTAATATATATATAAACTTGAATTTTGTATACAAATGCCAGTTTGTATTCCCTTTACTGAAATTCCAATTTCCATACTTGCTTAAAAATATAGAGAGAGATAAATAAATTTGTAAGTAGAGATATAAATACATACATACATAAACACACACACACACAGACACACACACACACACACACACACACACACACACATATATATATGCATACATATGTATATAAATATATATGTGTACGTATTCGTAAGTATGTCTATCTATATACCTATTGTATAGAAATGCATTTATTTAAAACGTCTGCGCGCATTGTATTGTGCTTATATGTGGATGGATGCTATCTTCACATCCATATAACAATATTTCAGATAGTATGCAATTTGATAAGATGCTAATGTTTGTAATTTAGGTAAGATTGCTACAAATGAAAATGTATTGCTTTCACCAAGCTACAAATCAATAAAAATTGTTTATGTTTTATTTACGTATCTTCTCTTACTTTAATTACACATCCTAACTAATTGGATCAACTAATTTACAGAAATTACCGACAGTTAATTACGGAATTTCTACTCCTTTAATTTACAAAATCCTCATTATAAACACCACTGGTGGCCGCTACACTATTGGTGCCAGCAGTTAATATTGATTATTTTTCTTTTTTCATTACGCCTCATCAAATAGGATTAAATCTTGTATAGAAGTGGTTAGTTGTCCTATGTACCTGAGGAACTCGTCAATCTGCTGTTGGATATCTCTGAAAAATGTGTTTGAAGTGATACTAGTTGTGCACCCATCATTTGTTGGAAACTAAACAAAACTTGAATGTGAGTCAAATTTCTTAATGAAGAGAAACGGCCAGAAAACTTCGAACGATATTTGAATGCTAAAAATATTTTTTCCAGATCCTGATCTGGATTTTATTTTAGTACAGCGTGGTATCGATCTGCTTGTGATTTTTACTGGAATATATTGTTTTCTCATGATAGTAATTTAATCTCAAGTGTCCTTGACAAGAATACATTACAACAGACTAACATTTAGGCTGGTTTCCAATTACGCCATATTTGAATACATGATAAGTGGTTCATTCTATTGTGAATGTTATTATGAAACTATGATAAGATAATATTTTTTCACCACTTTCACTTGAAGTAATGAATGCAAGCAAGATGTTCCTGTTTCTATACAGAGAATATATTACAAAGCAGCAAATGTGGGAGACCTTACTTTGCTTGTTGCTTTTGTTCCTGCTGTTGCAGCTGGTGGCGATCTAACTTCCGGTTGGATTTGACTAAGTAAACTTGCAATAAAAATTATTCAAGTAGGAGATGCCCTGTATCAATTTTGTTTTATCTGGACACTTCATATCTATGCCAGAATATTGAATCTCTTCTTTGTTTCCAATGCAGATACTGTGTTATTTCCAGAAGCCCAATCAATCGAGGAGAGATTTCTTCTTTGATCGTCTATTAGTTTCTTACTTAGGTATTAGCTTCATTTTTTGCAAGGGAAAATTATGTTCGTTTTATTTTGTATTTTAAATTAATGCTGCTAATTAATTAATCAATTTTGGATGAATGAAAATCGATAATAACGTGGTTCTGAGATGAGAAATTCGGCACATATAATGGTAACATACTTATTTAGCATGCCGCTTTGTAATATCAAATATAACGACTTGCTAGCAGTTTGTTTCGAATTCGCTTTCAGAAAAGATTACAAACATTCGAAAGCCAGAGATACAATTTTGTAACTAACTCGATAACTAAGAACAAAAATATTTACTGAAATCTTATTTCGTCCAATGCTCTGTAATACACCTCACAATTATTATCAATTATAATGCTATAAATAGTTTTCTAAACATAAGATTCAATCCAAGATTGAATAGAGCAAGACATGTAAAATTTGTATAATTTTCTGTTAAAATGTTGATATTTAAATAGATTTCTTTGTTGTTGAAGGTTAGATCCCGAAGAAGTAAGTCTTTTGATAACAGACTTTCGAGACTTCGTTGTCCCACTACTTCTAAGATCACATTTTCAATTGTATTTTTTCTTTTTGTTAAGAGAATAGAGTGTTTATGCAAGAACAATTTGACTGCTCTTCCTAGTAATAAGAATAAATGGTATACGTCGTAAATCACAGAGAGAGCAGTAACGTTATTGGACGTATTGTAACGATGAAATGCTTTGCTTCTAATCTGTTTCTCCAAAATCTTATAATATGTTGTTACACTTTTGATATACATGATGTAGATTTGATCTACTTTCCGTTGAGTTTTATTTGACTAAAGTTAATGATTTCAACATGAATTACCCGAATCATTTTATTGGAACTATAGCGTAAAATGACATAACTATTGAGATTGATAATTCCTCCTCAACATACAACTTACATCACCACTCAGCACACTTATTATATAAATTTATCTGTGTTAAAACATCTCTTGTTATCTCTTATTATCTATTATCTTTAAACTTTTATTTCTATCAGTCATTAGACTTCAGAGATACGGCCTAGAAATATTTTAAGCGAACAAATCGACAATTATCTTTGCTAAAGTCTGATAATTATTCTGAGTCTTTTGCCGTACAGTAATTGTCAAACGGTCGAGAGACAAATACACGCACACGCGCACGCACACGCGCACACACACGCGCACACATACACACACACATACACACACATACGCACACATTCATATATTTACACACACACACACACACACACACACACACACACATATATGCGCAAGCATGTCTGTGTATAAAGAAGCTTCCTAACCATATGTCCCGGGTTCAGTCTCACAGCGTGGCACTTTGGGAAACGTCTTCTACTGCAGCATAAACTCGACCGAAGTCTTTTGAGTGGATTTGGAAGACGGAAACTGAAAGACCGTCGAATATATATATATATATATGTGTGTGGTATTATTATTATAAAATTTGGAATTATCAAAGCGTAAGGTTGGGCATTTATTTTTCAATCACTACAATTATTTCTACGCAACTTCAGGCGTGCAGGTACTTGATTATGCAACCGTTTCCCTGCATTATCAGATCTAGTTGTGTTTCATTTGGTGACATGTAAATATTATTTCTGTAAGTTCAAATTCTCGGCTTCAAGATCATCATCTCTCTGTGTCATGACCTGAATTCAGTAGTAGTCACTGAGTTTATCAAGGTCTGTTATTGCTGAAGGATCGTTGGAAAACTGCTTTGAATGTGTAGATGTAGTGGGAATATTTACATATCGCCTGAGGAAACACAACTTCATTTCATAATGCAGGGAAACGGTTACATAATGTAATACCTGCAGAACTACGTTGCTCAGAGAACTACGCTGCGTAGAAATAATTGTAGTGATTGAAAAATAAATGTCGAACAGTACTCCTACTTGTTGATTCCAATTTTTTTCAGTTATCTATTCACACATGACATAGGCCCAAACGCAGACCTAGAAGTATAATACTACTACCAGATAACACAGGGGGAAATCTGAAGGTGGACGAGCTTTATACTGTACTCTACTACGTTCTTAACAGAATGTATCATAACTATATAATATGCATATATGTATGTGTGCGTGTTTGTATGTGTGCGTATGTATGGATATACCTATGTATGGATATACCTATGTGTGTATATATATATATATGTGTGTGTGTGTGTGTGTGTGTGTGCATGTGTGTGTGTGTGTGTGTGTGTGTGTGTGTGTGTGTGTGTATGTCTTTGTGTCTGTGTTTGTCACCGACCACCGCTCATCAACCAGTGTTGGTGTATTTAGATCCCCGTTATATTAACGATTTAGCAAAAACACCGATAGAATACGTAACACGCTTTAATAGAATAAGTCCTGGATGGTCGATTGTTACGTGGTACTCCACCATGGCCGCAGTGAAAAATGACTGAAACGAGAAAAAGATGAAAGATAAATATTTTCAGGAGACAACTGCTTGTATCCTACTCAAAGAAACCCTAGCACAAACTGAAGGAAAGCAGTGAAATGACAATGAAATCCAGAGCCTTCATTTACCTTAACAAAATTCCTAATCACACGGTTAGCGTTTTTTTCAATTCCAAGCTGAGTATTCCTCCTTGGTTGCCTAAAAAATGTATTATAAATAATAAATATTCTTTCTCACATTCTTTCTCACAAAAACCAGCATCAACACCACTACAGGCACTACCAGATAAGACAAAATTCATCACTCAACAATTGTGAAAGAACGAGTCGCAGGCACCTCTAAAATTCGCTCCATCGTGTTTTTTTCTTTGTTCGCTCTAATAGAAGCTAAATGAACACACTCTGGTCAAACTGCAAGGATGTACTAATTAAATCATCGGTGATAAGTACCTATTTCATAGCAGTAGAATATTTGGAGAAATTCAAATCATAATCACAAGTGTAATTTATTTTGCTGTTATTAAGTTGTAATCTGGCGTATATTATGATTCTACCAATAATACACTACGTACTGCACATTTGACGTAGATGCTTGTCAGATTCTTTCTCGTGGTATTTTCAAGTTTCGAAAGTGAAAAAGATTTTAATGTTTAACATTGATATTATCCTTGACATTACGAGAGTGTAAATCTGCCAACATAAGAGCTCTCCCGTAGCATGTATTTGTCTACAGAGTAGCATATATTTTCCTACTTAGTCAATAAACTAGTACAGGTGTAGCATTAATTTACGGGCCTTTTGCTCCCAAAGCTTTTCCGGATTACTAATTTTTCCGAACCATGAGTGATCCCCTTGGTCAACATATTCAAATTATGACAAATTTTAAATTTACATAGATAATTAGATGACATACAGGTACCTGTGCATACGTATGTGGGTAGAATTTTTAATGCTTTACTTTTGCAAGGAATTAGTGTGTGTTAGGTGGTGGTGCGTGTAAGGTACAAAGCTGTGCAGGATACCTGTAAACTAGTCTGGCAGCCGGCGCAATTTGAAGTTCCTGCTTGTAAATGCTTGTAGATTACAAGGGCTTTCGTACTATCAGTGCTGGAAACAAATGTGTATCATATTCCCATATCAATTTATTATTTAGCCTAGTGCGACCATATGACAAATAAATCAGAGTCGAGGAAACGATAATCCATATATTTATGCATGCATGATATGTTTCCTTCATAACTCTCAGGAAGTATATTTTTTTCAATAATAAGACTGATATGCCAATATATCCGAATCCATGTATGTACTTTTGTTGTTAATGTGTTAATTGTTTCAAAATTCTCTTTAACAGAAAGAGTTGGTTTCTGCTCTAAACTCAAAGTAGTTTCTTTGGTATTTAGTTAACATCAGCAAAATAGTTATGCATTTCTGTATGTTTCTATACATTCACTTGCACACGGATATGCATACATGTCATGGCCGATTTGGTCTTTATGCATTTACTTAATATATGTGATATATACATGTATATAGTAACAGAAAGGGAGGAATTTCGATTATCCCCACTTGGTGAGTTGTTAAGCAGTATATATATATATATATATATATATATATATATATATATATATATATATATATATATATATATATATAAGATAAAAGAAGGAAAATGCACACAATTTATATAGTTTTGATATATTTTAAAATATACATTATATTGTGTTTGTTGATCGGTTTCGTCTTCGCTAATCATGACATTGAAATTAGTGGAATTTTGTATTTTCTGAAGATTTTATTCCACGTTGTGAGTGGAAAAGTTTTTGAATGAATGATTCAACAACTATAAAAATCTAAGAGGAGGTAATTGGGGATCGTTATTATTGGCGACAGGGGAGGTAATTGCTCATCTTTCGGGGAGGGGATAATAAGTATACAAAAAAATTCAAAAGCTAAAGTAGTGAGATGAAATATGTACGATGATGGGCATGTGGTCATGGATTAAATTATATACTTAGATCAAAGTTGGTTATGTGTTCCTCCTTAGACGTGTTCTGTATTTTCCGATGGACAAATTTTCTTTATTTAAATGTTCGTGTCTAGAAATTGTTCCTTTGCACTGGTAGATGGGGAAAACTGTGAAGTTAGGTTGGATATTGCCTGCACGTCTCTGTATGTGTTCACTCAAAGGAATCTGTCTGTAATGCGGGAACCGGATCTGTTCCTTATGTAGTGTAGTTCTCCGTCTCAACGCATTATTTGTCTGTCCTATATAGTTACTTCCACAAGCTGAGCAAGTTATATAATAAATCAGATTCAAGGAAGCACAAGTGAAGTTGGTTTTAAATGTGGGCCTCTCTCCTGGTTAGAATAGGAATCCTGAGCCTTCCAATAGGTTGGGGTATGTACCACATTTTGGGCGTCCACATTTCTTAACCATTGGTTTTGTAGCTGTTGTATAAAGCTTCGCATTTGTTGGAAGACATCTCAGCGATTTGTGTTGCTTCTTTCATTTGATGTATTTATGTTTTTTGAGAATGTTTTTCATTTTTGGATCTCTATTAAGCATAGGCAGTTTTTGTACAACAGTGTTCTATGCCTCATTGTTTCAAGGGTTGGGACTTGATATATGCATTAATGTTTTGAGAAGAGGTTTGACGTTACACTTTGTTTCCCTTGATGTTTTAATATCTAATTTCTCAGCACTCTTAATTCATTCGTCTATATGTGAGAGTGGATATTGTCTTTCAGTTGGTGCTGTTCTGAGTTCTTGAAGAGGAATTGCAAATTCTTTTGGCTAAATTAAAGGGGATATTTCTTTTGATGTGTTTCGGGTGGCTTGAACCAAACAGGAGATATTGCTTCGAGTCCGTTAGTTTATGATAAAGGTCAGTTATAATGTGGTTGTTGACTTTTTTTATCATAATTTCCAAGAAAGGGAGCTGTTCTTTACTATATTCCATTATAAATTGAATATTAGAGTTTTTATTATTTAGTACTGATTTAAATTCCGAAAGTTTACCAATGGTCCCAATGATAAAGCTGTCATCAAGATATCTTTTCGAGATCTTTCTTCTATAAAGGTGAAATTAAAATATCACATTATTAGGTTCGCAAGAACAAGGGTTGCTTCCGTTTCCATCATAATTCTGCATTTGTGACGACAGAAGGCTTCATCAAATAGGAAATAATTGGTCTGAAGTATGAATTTTAAAGTTTCAATAATAAAAGCCTGGTTTATACGTTCCGGAAGTAATTCGGGATACTTTTTCAACCAGAATTTTATTGCTTCTATTCCATAGTCATGTAGGATGTTGGTGTAAAGACTAATAACATAGAAGGAGACCACTAATGTCTCTTCCATAGTTGTGTTTGGTAGGTGTTCAAGCATGTCTAGATCGTCTCTCATTAAACTTTTGATGTGTCTCAGCAAGGGTTTCAGTAAGATGTCTAGAAAATTGCTTAGGCGCTGGGTTTCACAGGCTGGGTCAGCTATAATAACTTTAAGTCTTCTGGCGCTTGGTTATTTATGTATTTGTCTGGTGATTGTTTGCAGGCATCATTAACTATCTTGTTCTTTTGTATCTTAGGTAGGCCGTAAAATAGATTAGGTTTACATTTAAAGTTCATGCTATAATCTATTTCTTTTTCTGTCAGGCCTTTTCCATGTAGAAGAATTAAGGATGCAAAATTTTTCATTGTTTCTTTTTCTTGTTTATAGTTTGCAACATTTTGTAGAATGTTTTTTGTACTATTCTGTGTCCATCAGGACTACAGCACTTCCTTTGTCTGCTTCTTTAATTATCAGTTCTTTGTCGTTCTGTAGCTCAATTAGATTTTTCTATTCTAGATTGTTGAGGTTTGAATTAATTTCTCGCTTATGGAATGCATTTGGGAAATTCGGGATATGGTCGCAGAAGTCATCTAGTGTTCTATTCCTACCTTTAGGTGGAAGATAATTACTTGTGTTTTTAACCAATAATTCATCGTCGTTGTTGTAGTCAGTTAGTGCTTCTGTGAGTCGTAGTTTTCTTCAGAATTCTAAAATATTGTCTTTGATTTCATTCTGATTAGATCTTCGTAGCATTGGGGTAAATTTTAATCCTTTAGCTAGTATACGGAATTTTGTTGCAGAGAGTTTTCCTTGATAAATTTATTACTTTGGGTTTCTCCTGTATGTTTTGTTCCAACGTATGTCCCTGTTTCTCTCAACACGTGTAAAAATGTTTACAGTAATTTGGTAAGTAGAAATTATCAGTGTTATTAATTATATTAGGATTTCTGGGAGGCTGGTATTTCTGTCTGGGTAAATTGTTTGGAAGTACGTGGTTCAGGTATCTTCTTTGGAATAAATTGTTGGGGTTCTTAATCATGTTTGAGATGCTGAGGTATTACTTTGCTGTCTGAGTAAATAGGTTGGAATTCCGTTCGATAAGTTTCTCCGATGAAGGGTAAAAGAAGTCCCTTGGATGTTTCTAGTTGCTGGAGAGAAATAATAAATCTTAACCCTAGGTTGGTTTCTTCTGGTATTTCTTATTAGTGCGTTGTCCCTATTACTAGATTGAAAACTGTTTACTTCCAAGTGAGAAGAGCATTTTGTGTGTTTGTTTTCTTTTAGATGGTTATAGCTTGATCTAGTTGGACGTTTAATTATTTCTGTAGATGTATTTATTCCAGGTTCTTTCAGGAAGGGGTTATCTTTTAAACTGAGTTTTGTAACTTATGAAGAAATTAACATAGTTTTCCCACCTTTGAAGGGAATTTATTTCTTTCGACTAATATCTGTCTTTCAATAGTTTAATAACACTTTCCATTACTTGTTCCTCAGCATGTTAAGTATGTTCGGTGTGCATTTCTTCATCAATCGTTTTGTATTTGTGTTTGTCATTCGATGCTTTAAGTTTCCGTAACTCAATCTCTGTTTTCATTTTCTCCAGTGCTAATTTCTCCCTAAACTGTCTTTGTTGTTCGGTCTCTTCTCAGATTGGTTTGATTTGTAGTTTGCGTGGTAAAACTAATGGTGCTGAGTGAATGCATTTTTCATATATTTCTACCTTATTATTGTTTCTTATGTTCCAAAAGGAAAATTTACTAGCGTTAAGGTTGTTGGACCAAATATGGCTAATGCGTATTTTAATTAAATTTGCTGACATTGGTATATTTTCATTATAGTTTTGGTATTTTGGTGATGCTTCTTCTACAAAATTGCGGAAATAGAGTGCAATATTGTGCATAATTCATTCAGATTTTGACTAACTTTCTCTGTAGATTGTCTTCCCTGTTCATTTTCAGATGCTTCTTGGGTAGGTAACTTAGTCCAACGATTTTGTTAGTTAGAATAACTACATTTGAATTATTTTCTGGTTGGTAATTTTATCCCATGTGTTTTGGTAGGTTTCGGTGGCATTTTCCGTTCAACGTGTGGTAAATTTTAGTAACAAATGGGAAGAATTTCGATTATCCAGCCATGGTGAGTGATAATACAAAATATATATATATATTAAATGAAAGAAGGAAAAAGCATACATTTTACATAGCTTTAATGTATTTTTTAATATATTTTATATTGTGTTTGTCTACTGGTTACGCCTTCGCTAATCATGACATTGAAATTATTGTAATTTCGTATTTTCTGAAGAAGATTTGTCCATGTTGTGTGTGAAGAAGTTTGTGAATGAATAATTCAACACACAGAAATCGCTAAGGGGAGGTAATTGGTGATCATTATTATTGGGGACGGGGAAGTAATTCATCACCTTTCGGGGAAGTGATAATTGAAGATACACATATAAACTGAAGTTTGGTTGGATTGGATATTACCTGCACACTGCTCTATGTGTTCACTCAAAGGAATAGTTCTGTATTGCGGGAACCGGATCTATTCCTTACGTAGTGTGGTTCTCCGTTTCGGTGTCATACTTGTCTGTCCTATATAGTTATGTCCACAACCTGAGCAACGTAAATCGCTGAAAATACTTCTAAAAATGCGAAGCTTTACATAACAACCATGAACTCAACGGTTAAAAATGTGGACGTCCAAACTGTGGAACATGCTCCTGCCTACTGGA
>NC_142934.1:72129442-72134442 GCF_046866305.1 Octopus bimaculoides | reverse complement strand
TCAACTGTATATAAATGAAGTAAACTTTTTGAAATAGAATTTTGTATCATTCTGATTATTATTCATTTTCAACCACGCAATAAGGCACACTATCTCCTTTACTTTAACGATTTTAAAGGAAGAAGTAAGCTTTTCAAATGTTCATATACTCTATCGTTTCTATGAAATGTCTTATTTAATGACTTTTGCATACTATGAAATCATTTTTACGCCAGAAATTATAATATCATAGTGAAAAAACCCTATTTTAAATTCATTTCCTTAAACACTGAAATCCCTAAAATTTTATATAAACTTAGATAATGAATTACAATATGAGCCTTTTTAAGCAACATTTACTTTGAATAATTATGCCAGAGTTTTCAGTTCGGAAATGATGTCCATATAATTGTTGACGCTTGTGTATGTATGTCTTGGCATTGTTTCGTTTCTTTACAGAAGACATGCCAAATGTTGAAAATGTGAATCCTAAAGGATAACTCCATACAAACTCCATTTCATTGCTTGTAAAGAATATTTTATGTTGAACGCAAAAGTACCATGGCAGTAAAAGACAACAAAAGTTTCAACAGCATATTACACGATGGAGCCAATATTCTGTGAATTTATATATTATCTAATACAGTTTCTACTTTACTATAGGGAGATTGATAGGTAGATTTCTGTGAGACCGTGGTATCCATATTTGTAGTTTAATTTTTTTTTTATATTAGCCTTCAAAATGAACAAGTATATGCTTCACCGCTTCCGAGCGTGTAATTTGTTAATATTATCTAAATATTCACCAATATTATGTTCATTTGCAAAATTGTGTTCGAGCGCGCGTTCTGTTTTTTCTATGTGTGTATGGAATTATATGTATGTACGTGAAGGTGTATGACTATATGCATAAGTTTGTATATATATATTTTTAAAGTTGCCTCTAATGGATGAAACTCAATTTCTAGCATTGGTTTTTCATTAGAATTAAAACAGTTTCAACGGCATACTCATCTATATGTATGCATAATTATAAGCATGCATGCATATATATATATATATATATATATATATATATATATATATATATATATATATATATGTGTGTGTGTGTGTGTGTGTGTGTGTGTGTGTGTGTGTGTGTGTGTGTGTGTGTGTTTGTGTGTGTGTGTGTGTGTGTGTGTGTGTGCGAGTGTGCATGTGTAAATCCACATAAGCATGACTGTGAGCAAATGTTGAAGAATTTCGTATGCCAGATCTGTGGTCCATATCCGATTCCTTTCTGTAGTTACTTGGGAAAATACTTTTCGTATAATCGAAGGTCGAAACTTACGTTATCAATAGTATTATGTAGCCAGAAGTCATAGGTTCAAATGTACCTGAAATTGAAATGATCATTACGGTCAGATAATGACATGATTGTTGTACTTCACACAGAATAGATGGAGATGACATGGAGGATTTCGTTGCCTCTTGGCAGAAAGGGCCGCAAGGAACTAGCACCTACAGACAATCTGATCCTTTGCTCTTCTCTGCAATATTAGTACATGTGTATGTAACACATGATTAATACATGTCTATGTATTCATTTAATACATTTTGATACATTGGAATAAATAGACATACTAGAATGCCTACCGGCTAATATATGTCGTTTTTTATCCTCGCCATTTTCTTATTTGTCGTATGAATTAAGAGTAAACCAATTTTCACCCCCACCCATATATAACACTCAATTGCGAGCTTGCCACGCAATAACTAGCACTTGGTTATGAATAATTGGGTTCACTAACATAAGTATATTGGATAGGTACTATCCATTAGTTGGTTGCTTTCCCAACCTCTATCTCACACAGAAATATATCAATATATATATATATATATATATATATATATATATATATATATATATATATATATATATATATATATATAAAATAATAATATTAGGGACAAAATCCAAAATTACAGGTAAAAAACTCAATTAAAATCAATTTATAAAAAATTAAAATTAAATTGAGCCTTATAGATAAAGTATATATAAAATATATAGTTTTAGGGAAAATAACCAATTTTCAAGAACTCATCGATGAAAATCCACTATCACATATAGAAAAATTAATAATTAAAAGCACAATAAATGAGTATAATATAAAGTAAAGTAAATATCATAAGATAAATATAATAAAAAGATTACACGTGTTTCATAACCAATTTTCAAATAGAAAAGAAATTTAAATCGATTAAAATCAATTGAAATTATAGAAACTAAGTTCTATTCAAAAATATAGCTACTCGTCAGATCGTAAGTAGAACAATAACTAGATATATATCTCAACCAACAATAAGTACCAAATGAATTAATATGAAATACTTATTATATAAAGATAGAAAAATTATTAAAAAAATATCATAATATCAAAATAATAACCATTCAATAATCATCCCTTCATCCATTATAATAACATGTATATTATATACAAAAAACATCTTACATAAATTATCATTGTTTTAAATTATCATTGTTTTAAATATAAGTTGAACGAAGTTTAAGTTTAAAATAATAATGAAGATAAAATTAGTACATATTTAACCGGTGTAATAGTTAAAGCTATACTATTTAAAGCTAAAGACGTTTATTTAATTATAATTAAAGATCAATTGAATAATAGAAAAATACAAGATTATTTATTTCTACAAACGTAATAATAAAAAATATGAATGAAAAAATTATGAATGGAAAAAATTATGAATGAAAAAATTAGGAAAGAAAAAATAATTAAGAATAAAAGGTTAAACTTTATATATATATACAAAGTTTTGATTTAAAAAAAACTTTAACGGTATTATAAACTATAAAGATTAATAATTAATCAAATAATATTAATCAAAAATAATCGAAAATATATCAACACTATTCCAATCGAAGTTCTAATATTATGTTGAAATGAAATTATAACTTCTAAATAATTTAGTGTTAAATAAGTTATCTATTAAAATAATCTATAAAGAACCAAATGAATAGTATAAAAACAAGAATACATATTATTTTCAAATAGTAGAAAATCTTTAGCAAAGTGAAGACAGTACTTATCCAAATTTTTCCGTAATTCATTTATTGTGCTTTTAATTATTAATTTTTCTATATGTGATAGTGGATTTTCATCGATGAGTTCTTGAAAATTGGTTATTTTCCCTAAAACTATATATATATATATATAAAGACATATATATATATATATATATATATATATATATATATATATATATATATATATATAAATATATATATATATATATATATATATATATATATATATATATATATATATACATACATAAAATGGACAGTGATTATTTTCAATTTAAGTACATTAAGATTAATATTATTGGAGATATATTAAAAAACATTTTTTGACCGTTGAAAATCTTCTTCACATAACTACTTTATTCATTTGAATTTTGTTGTTCTTTTATTGCTCTTATTATTTATTTGAATTGTTAACTCCCACGTTCCTAAACATAGTTATTTTGAATCAGTATATTGCAATCTGGCAGTCCTTTTGTATGCAATTCCGTGTCTTTTTTAACCATGGCCCTAAAGAGACTTGTATACACAGCTATCAATTCTTTATAATTCAAATAATGTATATAAGTTGAAACAAAGTATTGGCTTTTTTGTTTGTTTTTTAAATTATTTATGTTATCTTATCTTATACACTATTATATAATATATCATATTATAATGTAAATACATTGTTAGATTGTCAATTGTAATTCTCTATTTAACTTATTGTTTGTAATTTGTATTTATAAAGCTATTTCTGTGGAATTCAACGCTATATATACATATATGCATATACATCGTTATGTATACATATATATATATACAGACATATATATTTACATACATATAAATATGAACACATATATACATGCATACATATATTTATACACACTCATATATATATATATATATATATATATATATATATATATATATATATATATATATATATATATATATATATATATAATATATATATATATATATATACGTACGAACCCTTGTGTTGTTGTTAACCCATTTATATCATGAAGTCCCCTACATATGTTTCGACGGGTGCACTCCAAAATGTCCGATTGGATAATTAATGTTCAGCAGTGCACCAATGTAAATATAAACATTACATTCATACAAAAACACAAGCATACACAGGCACATACATACAGACTCAACAAAATATAGACACTTACACATATAACTATATACCTACATATATATATATTAATATATATCTATATAAATTATTATATATGCATATATATATATATATATATATATATATATATATATATATATATATATATATATATATATATATATATACATATATATATATATATATATATATATATATATATATATATATATATATATATATATATATATATATATATATATATATATATATATACATATATATATATATATATACACACGAATGCGTACATACATCCATATTCCGGGATATACTCACACACATATGCATATATATCTCACATATACTCATACATATTCATGCGGTAACGACTTTCAAGCTAACCTATACTAAATCATACACTAACGTTCACATACTAATACTCATAAACAAACTATCTTTGAATTTCAGAAGAGCATACGCATCCCAAACATCAATAGACCCCAACACATAGTTGTATACACATAGACGCACTTACTTAAGTACATCAAGATTACGTTCATTCACAAAATATTTACATACGAACAATGGACGCTTGGAATTTAAAATGACGTTCTCGAAACAGACTAGATTTTGTGAAAGAAGGAACTGAATTATAGAAAGATAGAGAGGTGGAGAAAAGGAAAGAAAAAGCCTTGAGAAAAAAAAAACGGAAATAAAAGAAACTTTGGATAAATTATTATTAGGTAAAGGGAAGAAATTGCTTTAAAGAACTAAAAAAATGCTAAATCATAGATGTGTAAACTCACTATAACTCTA
>NC_142934.1:72074442-72121942 GCF_046866305.1 Octopus bimaculoides | reverse complement strand
ATGATCCCGGTAACATTCCTGGAAATTATCCATAGACTTTGAACCACATGTCCTGCGGAACAGACCAGTCTGCTGATTCTCGTCGACACCTAGTGTCCCCATGGTGGTCGGCGATCTTACCAGTTACAAATCACATATAGAACATCATAGTGGAGCGTTCATAAACAGTAATGCCTGGCAGACAGGACTTTCAACGCCTGGCGAAAGTTTATGCGCTAACATTCCTATCGTAGTCTACCTTTCATCAAAGACTGCAACTCTGTCAGACGAGCTACAATAAGGTGAATCTGATAATCTGTGCACTGACAAACTGTGCACTGTGTGGGCGATGTTGCAGTCTATTCAATATCACCCTATGACAAGAATGTGCTACTAATGTTAGGTAGTGAAGCTTCAGCTTTTTTTAATTGATTTCGGGGCCAGAATTCTAATCTGTAACCTAATTGTCAACTCCTATTAGGGGAACGAGTGGAGTCTTTTGACCACTCTTGGAGTTGAGACCATTACTGCTTTAGGAACAATAGCTACAATTACGTCGAAAGTTTTTCTTGCTTCTGCTACAGTTTGCATAACGCATCCCTTTTCTCAGCTCGTGATGGCAGAAATCAAGTTAGTGGCTTTTATTTCACACAGATAATAGCCAGCATTCTGATCTGCACAAGGAACAAATCACATTTTCTCCTGTACACAGGATGGGTTATAGAATCATGATCGATTTGGTCACGTAGCTTTTTTTGATCACATCAGTGTTTACAAAAGTCTCGTAATACGCACCAAATATTGTAACCGTCGAACGATCACGACCGTAATCAATGCACCTGTCTACGGACGTTCTTTTATGTCACTTCTACAATTCTTCATACAATACTGCAGAAGCCATTTGGTAGATGTTATGATATATTAAAGTGGCCTATCATCTCGCCTCATCATGCATTTTGTAAATTAAGCACTCTCCCGTCATCCCTATATCAATTGATGAAAATAACTTGTTTCGAAATATCAATAAGTACGACCACAAGCCCGAATACTCCGGAAGGTGCTTGAAAAATATGAGGTGTTACCCTAGTTCACTGGTAGTGAACAGCTGACACCATAGTATATCTCCGGCGTTAGAAGCTGTGCAACGAAAATAATTACCTCCCCAAAGCTCAGGGAGGTCGAGGCTTGATCCAGCTTGAACTTACGTACAAAACCACCACAATCGGACTGGCCAAATACCTTGAAACAACCAACGATTGGATGCTGAAACTTGTTGAAAAACATGAAAGACCGAAAAAACTTCACTCTATTCTGAAAGGGAGCAAAAAATTCGCCACCGAACTCTTAGATACCCACCAGCTTGATCAAGTTGAAGGAAATGCGCCAACTGCTGCTGCAAAGAAAATAAAATTAATTGCAAAGACAAAAGCACATGAAAAATTAGCTAGCAAATGGGAACAGAAACCTCTGCATGGCAAGTATGTGGCTCGTAGCAAACAAGCTGTTGTCGACCAGAAACGCACGCATCAGTGGTTACGAAGTTCAGGGCTAAAAGCAGAGAGTGAAGGTTTCGTATTGGCTGCTCAAGACCAAAGCTTATTAATCCGGAACTACCAAGCCGATGTGATAAAAAAATGGAGCTGACCCAAAATGCCGATTTTGTAACGACGCGATTGAAACTATAGACCACCTAATCTCAGGGTGTAGAGTGTTAGCACCTGTAGAATATAAAGCAAGACATGACAGAGTTCGCCAGTATTTACACTGGACAATATGTCAGCATTATAAAATAAAAAGCGCTGACAAATGGTATAAACACCATCCTGAAGCTGTGACTGAGGGAGAAAATGTATCGATTCTCTGGGACTTCCCCGTACATACCGACAAGACTATAAAAGCTAATAAACCGGATATTATTATAAAAGATCAGACAAAGAAGACGTGTTTATTAATTGACATGAGTATTCCCTGTGATCATAATATAGCGGCGAAAGAATTTGACAAGATCAGTAAATATAAAGACTTGCTAATAGAAATTGAAAAAATGTGGCACCTCAAGGCGACTACCATACCAGTGATTGTAGGATCTCTAGGAATGATAAAAAAAAGGTACTGAAACCTATTTGAAAATGATACCAGGCTTACCATCACTACAGGAAGTGCAAAAAATCGTGCTAACTGGAACGACTCATGTACTAAGAAGAGCATTATCGCTGTGAAAACAACATACATTCATGATTTTTTTTTTCTTAAATACATGTTTTACATATGAATTTGCGTGTGTAAATTGGGAACGCATACAACGAGTTTCTCTGCCCTAGGTGTACGGAAAACACTCGGGGAGAAATGTGAGAAAATTTGAAGAAAGAAGAAAAAACAACAATATAATAATAATAATAATAATAATAATAATAATAATAATAATAATAATAATAATAATAATAGTAATAATAATAATAATGGCTGCTCTCTAGCTTTATGGTAATGACGAATCCCAAGTCAGTTCACTCGTTGATATGGTGTATACTTTCTTTGCTGATATCAGAATGTTGTTCAGACTGAAAAAGTGTGGTGTGTTAGACTTGAAGAGAGGCAAAATTAAATGTATGGACAGGCGAGTGACACCGTCGGAGGAGGTTATGAAGCAAATAGAAGAGACAACGTATAAGTGCTTGACGATATTGGAAATAGATAAATTGATGAAGAAAGACATAACAGAAAAAATTTAAGGTGGAGTACATGCGCAGACTGAGACTGATGCTTAATTCGAAATTAAACGGACGGAATAAGATTGGAGCTATCAACACCTGGGTTGTTTCACTCCTTAGATATGGAACAGGGCTAATCGCATGGACAGTAGACGAACTAAACAGCTTAGACAGAAAGACAAGGAAGTTGCTAACTAGATATGGCTCACTGGTACTTCTTTCATCGACCCCGAGAGGATGAAAGGCAATGTCGACCTCGGAGATGAAGCGGATTCCTCTCTCACAAGCAGCCTTCGATATTTTCTTTCCAAAAATGTTTGTTTTAAACCAGTATTCACACAGTGTTATTTATAGCTTTCTCCGTATTGTGTTCTACAATTAAAAGTGAATTATTTCTCGTCGTCACTCGAAGTTAAATTCTTATGACGTAAATAACAACCACAAAAACAACTAGAGCAATATTAACAACGAAAACATTAGTAATGATAATCGCTGAGAAATCTATGATGATGGTGTTTGAAATTTGTTTGACTGTAAATTTTACTCTCGTCTGGTTGAGGGTACCAGCACTATATACTAATTGTTTATCGTATTCGATCTATCTTTCAATAGAGCATGCTGGAATAATAAAAACCGTCTTTTTATCTCGATGTCTCATTTATTTTCTTGTAACATTAAGTGTTTTATCACTTCATGGCTATCACTTACTGAACCTTGTTTCTGTACATTTCTGAACCGCTTGCTCTCAGTTCCTACAAAGAGATCGTGTTAGTTTTGTTAGACTTAATTTCTTGTCTTTCTGTTAATTATCTTTATGACACTGAATCTACACACTAGAAATGTAGAACATTTTAACAAGTTTATAGTTTTAAGTGTGAATCGAAGATAAGACAGACTATATCTTTTCTAAGTGATAAAATAGAACACTTCACTGCATTCAAATGTTATTACATATCATGGACGGCATAAACACAATAAAATGAAATAAAAAGCAAGTATATTTTTCTTCCAGTTTCTGTTACTGATCGATCTCTATAGATGTTCAGTAATAAACTTACCTTAGATATTTTACTAATTTGCAAAACGTATATTCTTTGTTTTAATCACGTGTTGCTATAACCTACTATCCAATTCTGTCAGCAACTCTCTTTCTTTCCCTCTATCTCTCTCTCCTCCACTTTCATTACTCAACAATTTCTCCATATGAAGCAACTCTTTACAATTTACTTTTTGTATTTTCCTTCGTTATATATCTCTTCATTGTCTTAGTCGTATGCATATAATCTCTTTGGTCGTTTTCTTTCTTGTTTTGTTTCATTTCACTCTCATGTCTCTTATCTTGTTTCTTTCTCCTATCGACATAATTCTCCCAAATTACCTTTGCGTATTCTCACCCTCATATCATTTCTCTAACACTTATAACTCTTACCAATTTTCTCTCCTTTACGTTTCCTTCTCTTTTTCAACTTACTGAAAAACCAACCAGTATCTCTATCCGTCCACACATTTTAATTCTTAGTTTAGTCTTAGTGGTAAGTAACCGCATTTAATCACTCTCTTTCTCTCCTCCATTTTATCTCACTTTCTTCTCTCTTACATTATCTTCCACTTTCTTTCTTGCACATTCGCACAAGCCCACATACACACACGCTTTCAACATGTTTTGTTTTCTATCCCACATCTAATACTGTTGAGCACACAAAAGCGTTAGATCCACTAATTTTTGTTTTCTCTCTCTCTCTCTCTCTCTTTCTCTCTCTCTCTCTCTTTCTCTCTCTATCTCTCTCTTTCTCTCTCTCTCTCTATCTCTCTCTCTTTTTCTCTCTCTCTCTCTTTCAGTGTTTCTTTCTGATAACGAATTTTTGAAAGTTTTCTGAATCACCCTCCCTGGCATCAAACACAAATAAACGCGCACGCACATAGATACACACACACACACACACACACACACACACACACACACACACACACACACACACACACACACACACACTCACACACGCACACATTTTCTATCTCGTTCTTTCTCTCTCAAACACACATACTCGCAACTCTCATCCGCTCTATATCTCTCACATACACGCAGTTTCTACCCCTCTCTATTTCCTTGTTCTCTCAATCATAATTCCTCTCCGCCTTCCTCGTTCCTTAAAATGTTTAGATCTTTTCTTTTATATGTTTAACTCTAAAACTTCACACAGATATTTCTCAAGTACATTTCATGTTCAATGTTTTTATCTTCTCTGAACGATATTAACATGACAACCATTTTGGCAATCATTTCGTTTGTGACTTTAATCCAGCACTACCACTGAATATTTCCTCATAATGCCTCCCATTGATGAGGGATGTGGATTTTTCTCTCTCTTTCTGTGTTTTATTTTCCATTGATTCACATTCCAAGCCATTTTGCAGTTTTAATTTCGCCTTCGATATATTTTTTGTTGTTGTTATTGTTTTCTACAATTGTTTATAATTTTTTGCTGTGCACAATTTCATATGCTGTCACTTTTACTACTTTGTTTCTTATTCATCATCATCTAGAGTAGCAACATCGATATCATCACCTTCTTCTTCTCCTTCTTCTTCTTCTTCTTCTTCTTCTTCTTCTTCTTCTTCTTCTTCTTCTTCTTCTTCTTCTTCTTCTTCTTCTTCTTCTTCTTCTTCTAATAATAATAATAATAATAATAATAATAATAATAATAATAATAATAATAGTAATAGTAATAATGACAACAACAAAAATAATGGGGGTAATCTTCCTCATCATTTTTTCTGTCCTCACATTTTTTTTCTTCCTGCCTAACATATTTTTCAAAGATTCAGCAGCAACAACAAAAAATTCCAAATACAAAAAGCGGAAAAAGAACAAGAGCTCTTAAAAGTTTTGACATTGTGTCGTTCAGCATTAGTTAAGAGACTTCTGAATGAAGACCATTAATCTGAAATCATCTGAAAAATATGAAATATCAATATGACAGGTTAAATTAACTCGAGAAAGTTCGATAATACTGGATTCAATGAAAATTCTCCCTCTACATTTTGTCATTTTTTGAATATTTTTTATAATGCTCAAAGATTAAATATTTGTTGAAATAGTCTTTCGATGCTAGCTGGTTACCGAAATCAATGTTTTGGGCGCGATTCTATCACACTTCTGTGCTAAATATAAAAAATGAATAAATAAAAATCCCAAACTTTGGTTCTGATTTTGTCATTAGTTTGGAGAAAATTTCCATTTAGGTTAACACATCAAACATATTTTACGATTTTCCAACATCTCTACGCAACAGTTTAACTAATTGGTGTTGAATAAATGTAAGAGTAAGGGAAGCAAAACAAATGTATGTGTGCATGAATGTATGATGTTCTGTTCAACTCACTTTCGTGTTTAAGTTCTCATGAGAACAAGATTTGCTTCTTTTGACGTATGCGAAGACATTGCTAAAATACATTAATATTACGATTTATATTGATAGATAACAAGACAAATGCATATTAGAAACGCAAATAGATGCTGTATATGTTCTGCTATATATATCGTCTAAAAATTTTAAGTTAAAATGTTACAGTTTACGTTTGTTTTTAAAAACTCAGAAAGCAATGATATTTAACTTAAACTGAAAGCGTGTGTGTGTGTGTGTGTGTGTGTGTGTGTGTGTGCATGTATATATGTATGTATGTATGTATTCATGTGGGTGTGTGTATGTGTACTTAAGTTTAAATTAAAGAAGCATATCATATATGCATGCACACAGCTCAAGCGTTTAATAACATGAATTTAAGTCATAAGGGATAAATGCGAATTCAGTATCTAACTATATCGACATTATGTAAGTATTTATGTGGTTCCGAAATCAAAACTGGAGGTGAACTCGAGAGCGATCAATATATTAAGTGTTTCAGTGTTGAACAGGCAAAACGCTTCTAAGAAACATTGCCAAGAAACACTGCAAAGAAACATAGCAAATGAAAACAGGAAAGTATGAAAACAGCAAAGGAAATCAAGGTAAATTTTCCCTATCAGTAGAAATGAGGAGAAGTATATTGTAATGTTAGGTTTAAAAAATCATCATCCAAGAAGCATGATTCTCTTTCAGAGAAGCTAACTTTCCACAGAGCAAAAAAAAAAAAGTTTGTTTCCCGGTTGGGAAATCACGAACGTAAGTGCTGCTGGGCTAAATTACCAAAGACTTCTATTATTATCTACCTGCAAGTGTTTCTGTCTGGAAAAAGCTATCAAGGAAATGGTATTGGTATTACGAATTAGTGATATAACTAAGACATATTCTGTAGCACACTTTTATTACCTTAAATCATTATACGTCAAACGACTTAGTTAATCACTACCGGCTCGTTGCATTAAATTATGGTGTAGACCTGGATCTCCGAAAAACAGAAAAGGCAATCTATATAAAGGGCATCATTGTCTATTCACATTTATCAGGCTCACATGTGATTGTTGCTGATGTTGTTGAAACCTTGTACAATAACGTGCTTCATGTTATATAGCTAGCTAGCAAGAAAATCTTTTATATGGTAGTAAATATTGTAGTTGCAACATGTTCAATAGCTTTATAAGAATAAAGTCATGTCCGAGAAATTACAAACGGACAAACGCAACTAAGCAGTCTAGCAATAATAGATACTAAGCGAATATATGCCGTGATGGCTTTTGGCGAAAATACTGACCGATAATTTGATATTTTTGCTATCTCTAAGATGATTGCCTGTTTTTATGAGTAGTAGACTTGGCTTGTTTGATCTGAGTATAGTTTAGAATAGTGAAGGTTTTGCGTTCTGATATCAAGAAAGTTTCTGGGAACTATTACTTCATGAATACCATAAGATAATTTCAAAATATTTTAATGCTATAAATATATGTTTAAAAGATTTGTGTTTCATTGCACTTGTTATAGATATTTTACGTGTTTTAAAAATGCGAGTAAAGTGTTTATGTGTAAGCACCATCAGTGTTAACTCTAATATTGTAGAGGAGATAGCAACAGCAATTATAGTTGCTAGTTTCTTGCTGTTTGTGAAAGCTGTGTAGTTATTTGGATTATTTGTAAATATTCTTCGGTAGCATTTGTGTGGTCACTTTGAAAATTGATAAAATTCCGGATTTGACGTGTTTCAAAGCTCATTTTGATTCTTAACCAGTCCCGTACACAAACGGCATTCAAGCGTGTGGGAAATATTTCTATATTGATCAATGTGTTTTCTAGAAATGATAATGTGGCTTGACTCATCCCATATATTTAACCGTTTTCGAAGATCGGCGGGTCGAGTAAAGGTGTTTAGGTTTCTATTTTTACGGATATGACCATAATTTCGTTAACCATAATTTCGTTCCTGTGGTTTCACCAGGAAATACCTATCTATCTATCTATCTATCTATCTATCTATCTATCTATCTATCTATCTATCTATCTATCTTAAAAGGTGGGTGAATGTAGCAAAGTTGGTGCGTGCGAGTGACGATACCTCTTTGAGCATGATGCTATAAATCGAGAAGAATAAAAAAGAGAGAGAAAGAGAGCACCTTGCTCTCATGTGTCTATTCCCTCCTGAGGTTACCGTGGTCTTTTCCGTAGGCTTTTCTCTCCATAGATAAACCTAATGTTACCCCATTTTACACTATTGACATTTTCTGTGATATACGATACCCTTCTTTTTCCCTACCGACCCCTTTTGATCGGATTTTTTAATTTTTATCTTACCTTTTTTTATTTATTTATTTTTATTTTTAAAGAAAAGCTCTACAGTTGTATTTGTCCCCTCTTTGTGCAGCCCTGTGTGGCTAATAAGAGAAAGATAGCTATCTATCTATCTATCTATCTATCTATCTATCTATCTATCTATATATCTATCTATCTATCTAGCTATCTATCTATTCTAGTGATTGTGCTTCTAAATATTCAGATGTGCGAGTAGAGAAGTTCGAATAGGTTGAAAAGCGCAAACATACACACATGCACTCAGAAATATATGTAATAAGATTTTTCAATAGAATACGTAATGAAAATATTTACAAATAAACAGTATGTCGAATGACTTTGTAAAATCTGATTTCAACAGGTTGGCATACATATATACGAGGGGTGCCGAGAAGTTCCTGGCTTTGGTTAAATGAAAATACTGGAGGATCAGTGAAATAGGGCTTTATTCAACATAACCCCTTCTCAGATTCACACACGTACTGCTGCTTTCCTTCAGTTCTTCTAAGCCCTGCAAAAGAACTCGAAATTTGGACCTCCGACCAGGCGATACTCTTAAAGTCAGGAACATTTCAGCACCACCTCATAAATGTAAACGAGTACAAACACATAAGCACGCGCATAAGGAACTGTAACATCCCTTATCCTTCACTTGCCCCAGGTGGCTGGGAGTGTCTCGGCAATTCATTGTAACAAACCTGCAGATTAAAATTGAAAAAACAACAGCAATAATAATAATAATAATAATAATAATAATAATAATAATAATAATAATAATAATAATAATAATAATAATAATAATAGTAATAAAGTGCGGGATGGACTACTCAACCCGAAGAAAATTCTACCTGGGTCCCACCTGCAAGGTCAAGCGGTGTTTATCTTGATATATGATCACTATGTCGCGCACGTATGGTTGTGATGCATATAACTGGTAATCATGATGGCTATACTGGGCTTCGTATATTTGTAACCCTGTGTCACTTTGATCAAATGCGCTGCACTCTCACTCAATAGTAATAAATAATATATGTACGACAACAACAACTACTGACGAATGGATTATATGGTCTCGCAACAATCAATCGACCAAGTAATCTATATAAGTGCGTGTGTGTTTGTGCGTATATGGATATATATATATATATATATATATATATATATATATATATATATATATATATATATATATATATATATATATATGTGTGTGTGTGTGTGTGTGTGTGTGTGTGTGTGTATGCATTTGTACCTGTATGTATGAATGTGTGTATTTATTTATCTATCTATCTATATATATGCTGAAATAACCAAGTGTGTTGCAGAGTAATTTACATCGGCATACAAATCATTTATGCTAACATAAAGGATATGCTTTGCTAAAACTGCTTTGAATTAGTTAATGTACTTCAGTAGCCTTAATTATTAAATACTTTATTTCATTGGATAATATTTGAAATTTACCGTGTATGATAAAAGGAAATTTTCCTTGCAATTTTAAAATTCACGTGTTGCGAACAATTTCCAAAGCGTCTGCACTTTAACGAGCATGTTTGGACTTGATTTTATCTATGATCCTAAACTCTTAAACATTATTTACGAGAATATTTCTCTTTCAGTGTCTCATTAGCTTCAGAACGATACTATTAAATGTTACTTGTTATCTACAAAATCTTGTCTGTTCAAGGTGAGGGAACAGTAACTAACTTAGTCAATAACTGCAAGTTGCTTATCAACAAATTCTGCACTCCTTTGATTAGCAGTTCAGCCACAACCAGATTAGATGTTAACTATGCATTAAAGCTATTAGATACTAGTCTGAGTAGAGAGAGACTGATTCAACAATTTTAATGCTATATATATAAAGAAGTAAATGCTTCCTGATTCAAGAAATGATAGAAGGTCGGTGCTTTCTAGAATATTATATATTTATTACACCACTCAAAATACAGATAATTCTCCTCACAGATATCACTTTCTGCTTAGCATCGATGTTATAGTTACAAGACTGTCCGGTACATTTAATACATGGTCGAACTAACACGCACTAAGTGTACTCTTATGTGCACTGTAGAGTAATTGTACTCAAAATCTATGAGCTGATAGTGGATATGAATTTCGTAGATTTTAGAAATTACATACCTTTCATATAACGGTAGAGAAATATATAGCGAAGGAAATTATATATCAAAAATATATTCTTGGTGTTTGGGCTATATTTGACAGTTTGTACAAAAGAGAAAGAAAGCATAGTGTCCCATCCAACAATGAAAGTAATTTAAGAAATCCAAAGATATAAACTATATAATAACTGGGAAATAAAATATTGCTCAAAATAGCCACCCTCAGCTTTCAGCAACGCCTCAAGATGACACTGGAACCTGAAGTATGCGGCCCTCATTGTATTACTGATAAGATCTTCGGACACTTCTTTATACTTGACCACTAGCACTGCCTTGGTTTTGCATACAGAGCAGTTAGAGACTTTCTAAACTGTGCCACACACATAGGAATCTATGGCATTATGGTAGGTGGAATTTGGAGGACAGAAATAGGGGCTGGTTAAGTTGTAGAAATTCTCCGACAACCAATACTTATTCTGTCCGAATTATGGAAAGAACCGAGTTCTGCTGCCAGACGTATGTCCTTGCAGCAGCATTATTCTCTATCCAAGAATTCACCACAATCTTTAGCAGCTTCACATACACATCTGAATTGTCCACAACTGCATAATCTCAGTTACACCTCTCTCTGTCACGTTTTACAGTCTTTGTTATGTTTAGAGATCACTGAACAACAGTTTTGATGCAGGCATTTGAAAATCCGGCGGGAATCATCATGATACGGGTACGACTTTTCCAATATGTCAGCTGTACTTTTTACAAATCCAACTTTAATGCTTGCATTCTACAATGACATTGATTGTTCCACAATTACTCAAGCTCTTCCTGTAAAATCAGAGCAAAATTTCGTGCAATTTAGCCCGAACGTGTTGGAAGAAAAAAAGATTCCATACCGGAGGATTTTTGCCTTGCGAGGGTCTATAAGATGCACACACACCAAAGTAAACACAAACATATACACACGGGCAAGCAAGCACATATTCATACGGACACACATATACACAGACGCAATACAGATATATAATTATATGCAAATATACATACATACATACATACATATATATATATATATATATATATATATATATATATATATATATATATGTGTGTCTGTGTCTGTGTGTGTATGTATATGTATATATATATATGTATATGCATGTATATACTTGTATGTTCATACACATCCATATATATACAAACACACATACACCCACACCCACACACACACACACACACACACACACACACACACACACACACACACACACACACATATATATATATATATATATATAATTATGTGTATTTCTTCTATCTTAATGAATAAAAATTCTTCTGATAGAATAAATGGGTTAATAGAAACCAATGTAGCAAAGACCACAAAATAACTGTGGTTAGCTCCTGTTTTTAAGGCAGGAACTCCTTGAAATTTTGGGTATTTGAGTATATTTAAGAATTTAAGGATTGGAGAAAACGCATGTTATAATTATATACTTTATTCCTACATATGTTTCAGAGGATTACAACCTGTGTGATCCATAGGGATCTTTGATATTAAAATTGTAACCTTCTCATCAGGGAAAGCATGGGAATCATCTTAAACGTAAGACATTGTGACCGATTATGAAAACAATAGATGGATAAGGTTATGACTTGATTCATTTGAAAAAAACCGTTAGAGAATTGGACGCTGCCGGATAGTGGTTTGGACAACACATACCAATCAATGTGTAAGATCGTGCATGCATACATAAATACACATACATAAACACACACATATACATGCATACTGATACACACACACACACATATACATACATATATGGGCATATACACATACATACACATGTGCACCCGTATATACATATGTATATATATATACACATATATACACACACACACACATATATACATATACATACACACCTATATATATATACACACACTCATACGTCCACATTTATACATAAGCATATACGTACCCACGCATATACAAATATACACATGTGTGCGTGTCCCCATATACACACATGTATCCATCTATATATACACACGTGTATAAATAGAAATATATTCATGCACATACACATAGCTATACATCTACGCCTATTACCTAATCAAATAAACAGATTCATATATACGTATACATACATGAATACATACGCAAACACACGTATGCACATACATGCATACAAATACATATACACATGCATATATACATATATACATGGGGGAGAATATACAAATAATAACAACAGACGAGGACAGGTGGTGTAAATAACAAAAGTATATATTAGTATGTATATGTATATGTATATGTATGCATGTACACACACACATATATGGATATGTGGATGTATGTATGTGGGTGTGTGTATGTATGTATATATAAACACTTGAGTTATTTTTATTTTATATATACACATATATATATGTGTATATATATGTATACATATATACATATATATACACACATATATATATATATGTGTATATATAAAAGAAAAATAACTCAAGTGTTTATATATACATACATACACACACCCACATACATACATCCACATATCCATATATGTGTGTGTGTGCATGCATACATATACATATACACACACATACATATACATACATATATATTTTTGTGCACACTCACACACGCACATACACATATATACACATACATATACACACATGTGCACATACATATACATACATAAACACACATACACGCATACATACATAAATACATACACATACATATACATATAGAAATATGCACTTACATACAGAACTTAATAACGTATATATATATATATATATATATATATATATATGGTCTTATACAAATACATACACCCCCCCACACATACATACACATGCACACATACCCATACACATACATACATATATACATACACATACACACACATACAGATACATACACAGACACACATATATATATACACACACACACACACACACACACACACATATATATATATATGTATATATATATATGTGTGTGTGTGTGTGTGTGTGTGTGCGTGCATATACACATGCATACACATGTGGACCCGCACACTCACATAAACTTGTATACGCAATCATATACACACATTTATATTTACACATACATAAACATCTAAACGTTAACTTATATTATTTAAAAATAAAAATAAAGACAAAAAGTCCATCTACACAAATATGCTCCCATACTTATTCACAAGTACATTCATATTTGAACATATAAACAAACCTATGTTTTAATAAATTACATTTTTACACAAAAATATCCATACATCCCAAAAATCATACGTAAATGCATATTTATATATTTTAAAAAAATAATATTGATAAGAGTCAGAACAAGGGTAAGAGTGAAATTATAAATGATAATGCGTATATGTATACAGAAAAATCAGTTAAAACACTTCTATTTTATGCAAAACCCTAAATATGTATACACAGACACACATACACACACACACACACACACACACACACACACACACACAGACACACACAAACAATACATATATATATATATATATACATATACATATATATATCCAATGAAATTATTAACTAGACAATTCCTTGAAAATAAAATAAAAAGAAATTCTGTTACGCATAAATCACAGAATTTTCCACCCTTTTCATATGGCTTAGAAATAGAAAGAATAAGCCAGTCTAGTTTAAATTTAATGTTATTATCTTTAAGATCCCAAATTAGTTTGCTAAGGCTCGTGGTATTACGTTTGCTTCTCTCTCTAAAGGATGAAAAATGGTTAGAAATTCTAGTGGATAAAGGTGTAGAGGAAGAACCTACGTAAAAGTAATTATTTTGGGGAGTACTAACTTGACTAAAAAACTGATTCTTTGGAATTGACTTCTGAAATAATGATTTTGTTGTTATGACTATTACTATTATGTGTCGTGTTATTAATATTGTTCCCTATATTATTATTATTATTGTTATTATTGTTATTTTGGTAAGGGTTAATAACGTTTGGTTCAATGATATTACTGTTTGAACTCTCTAGTGGATGCAAAAGCCTCATATTGTGTGCAGATATTATCTGCGAAATGTTCTTCATGTTAGAGAAACCGAATCTAACCTTGTGTGTATTTATGACTTGGGAGTAATGAGAGTGTTTAGGAAAGTTCCTATTTATAGCGTTTTAGAACTGGGATACCAAGTTTGTTTTTACATTATTACTGTAAGGAAGAACTACCCAGACATATTTATTAGGTTCTGGTTTAGAATAATGGGGACACGCACACATGTGTATATTTGGATATGCGTGGGTACGTATATGCTTATGTATAAATGTGGACGTATGAGTGTGTGTATATATATAGGTGTGTATGTATATGTATATATGTGTGTGTGTGTATATATATATATGTGTATATATATATGTATACATATGTATATACGGGTGCACATGTGTATGTATGTGTATATGCGCATATATGTATGTATATGTGTGTGTGTGTATCAGTATGCATGTATATGTGTGTGTTTGTGTATGTGTATTTATGTATGCATGCACGCTCTTACACATTGATTGGTATGTGTTGTCCAAACCACTATCCGGCAGCGTCCAATTCTCTAACGGTTTTTTTCAAATGAATCAAGTCATAACCTTATCCATCTATTGTTTTCATAATCGGTCACAATGTCTTACGTTTAAGATGATTCCCATGCTTTCATTGATGAGAAGGTTACAATTTTAATATCAAAGATCCCTATGGATCACACAGGTTGTAATCCTTTGAAACATATGTAGGAATAAAGTATATAATTATAACATGCGTTTTCTCCAATCCTTAAATTCTTATATGTATATATATATATATATATATATATATATATATATATATATATATATATATATATATATAGAGAGAGAGAGAGAGAGAGAGAGAGAGAAAGAGAGAGAGAGAGAGAGAGAGAGAGAGAGAAATTAAAGTGATGAAGAGAGAACTCACTTGAAGACCTCAATAGTGCCGCCTGTCGATGTAGACAAATACATTTGCTAATTTGAATAACGTTGGTCTTTTACAATCTTATTACGTAATGCTACTAGCCTTACTCAACATGAACCAAATATGATGCTGCTAAACTATGTCTTATAATGTCACTTAAACATCACAATTGATTTTGGTTTAGATGAGAATAGTCGAGCAATGGATTTGTGTAAGAATCTAGCTGCCTTAGATCGATTGATTTCATCATTGTTTAACGCGACCGATTCTTGACGATATGTGGCCTATGTGGTTTTAAAGTCAAATTTGTAAAATCAATCTGCTTTTTCCCTATACAGAAAACTGGTTTAAAGATATGAGAGGAGACATTTGGATTGTATTCAAGTAGAGAAACATGTTTATTTATACACATTGCATTTCGTTTAACAATGACGTTGATATGTTTTAAATTAAGTATCAGAATTGGAGGCTCCAAGCATCATGGTTTTCGTGCCGCACTCAGCATAAATACGAATAGATTCTAACATCTCCCAACATAAACATGAAGCTGAAACGTGAATTACTTTTTTCTAAAGACAAACAACGAATGATTTTAATTTCACATTTTACATTCTCCAACTAATAATTGATTTAGTTTCCATATTTATATGATAGCTTTGTTGCTTAAATATATATATATATATATATTTACTTCAACATTTGCACTTAAAATATATGTAGATTTCGCTTATGTCTTAGAGATACTACACCGTACTCAGATCATTTATGCACGACATAATCTCACGAATCTGAATTTTGAAATTCCCAACTATTTTTACTCGTATCAAGTCGCATATATTTTGCTTGTGTACTGTGCTATTTTATACATATATATATATGTATAAAATAGCATTTGAAGAGGCCAGGATGATGCAAGCAGGGCTCAAGAGACATTTAAGGAAAAAGGTGAAGACTGAGAAGGTGAATGACAAGGACCTTTTTGTGTGCACAGTCTGTGACAGACCATGTCTGTCCTTGGCTGGCCTCAAATCTCACCTGCGAACCCATGGAAAACAAACCTCACCCAGCTATTCTGATTATATGTCTGTGCACACGTTTGAATGTGGTGTGTGCCAGAGGGTTTGCAAATCCAATGGCGGTCTTAAAAGACATGTTAGGATCCACAATGAGCAGAACTTACTTGCAGGTATTGGTAGTGCAAATCAGAGGTGCAATCTGTGTGGGTGTTTTTTTCAAAACACTGTCTGGTTTAAAAAGCCACATCAGACGCCATGAAAGGGCTAAGGTGTAGGTGCAGGAGGTGGTCAAACTCTGTTTAAGGAGTAGACAACCACCATATATATATATATATATACATACAAAATGAGATAACAATGTGACGAGTGTTCAGGACATTTACGAGGAAAAATATATTGATATACTCTTACAGCTGTTTCTGGGATATTATGGATATCCCTTCTTCAAAGACAATGTGAGATGGTTAAATAGAGGTAAATATTTGAGTTAAGGAATTATTATGGAAAAGGAGGAGATAGGGAATATAGAGGGAAATAAGAGAACGAAAGTAGAAATAGAATATAAAATATATAAAGATATTGTAGTTTCAGTTCCATTATTCGAGGAAAGTGGTGTATATTATACTACCTATACATTCTCAAATTTTCATTCACCCCACAAAACCCTTTCGAATGAGTAACACAGAATCCACGGCTCCATACTTTGAAACGACACAACATGAACTACTATTGGAACCTACACACCATGTACAAGAAACTTTTTATCGTTTCTATACACCACTTTCCTCGAATAATGGATCGGCAGCTACAACATCTTGATATATTATATAATTTATTTCTTCTTTCATTCTCTTATTTCCCTCTATATTCACTATATCCTCCTTTTCCATAATAATTCCTTATTTCGAACTCAAATATTTACCTCTATTTAACCATCTCACAGCGTCTCTGATGAAGGGATATCCATAATATCCCAGAAACAACTGTAAGACTATATCTATATCTTCTTTCGTATAAAGGTCCTGAAAACTTCTCACTCGTATCACTGTCGAACCAAGAATTTAACGACGGTCTGTATGATGATGATGGTGGTGGTGGTGGTCGGGGGAGCGGGGCGGTGATGGGGATGCCCTCTTTGGGTCTTCTAGATAATAATACCTCTCATAACCCCGTTATACGTACATACATACATACATACATACATGTATATATATATATATATATATATATATATATATATATATATATATATATATATATATATATATATATAAGGCGACAAACGTGACAGAGGGTACTGAATAGCACCGCTTTTGCTAAAGATAAGAGTTAAACTGAGTGAAAGCCACAAAAGCACTGTCTTAAGTGACTAACAAAGGGAGTTAAGTCCTCAGCGTACATTGTCGGATCGCGATTTGTGATTTTGATATAGACTATCTTAATCCACATCAGCGGCTCTTAACGCCTAGGGTTAAACTTAGCTATCTTTGTCAGTCTTATAAGAAAAATCTGTGGTGATTTCCAAAACGGTAAAAGTGTAAACAACAAATTCAAATTTTCTGGCTGTAAGGGTATCACTCAAGGCCTGGTTGGACGCCAAAAATACCGTGTTCCTTTGCAGGGCTTAGAAAAACTGAAGGACCGCTGCAATAAGTGTGTAAATCTGAGAGGAGAATATGTTGAATAAAATCATTATTAACCGATGCTCCTGTATTTTCTTTTAACCCAAAGCCAGTAACTTTTCAGCATGCCCTTGTGTGTGTATGTGTGTCGCATTCTTCAGGCTGTAAACCTTCTCAAATGGTTGCATTTATATTGGCAGGCTTCGTACACTTTAGCCTGACGGCCAACTATTCTATTCTCTCTCTCTTATATGGAGATTTCTTCGCAAACTTCTTATTAATGAAGATAACTGTATGGCCTTCAACTGCGCGCTTCCTGAAATTACGTCTCATAGGAATCTAGCCTAATAAATAAACACGGGGCTTTACAACACCTTTCGCTAACAATCGTCCACAATTTCATAGAAATGCTTTCCCATGTCTCTTGTAACTTATGTAATACGCATGAATAATTCTTTTTTACGATATTATTCTACTGTGTTTGCTGTTTCTATTACTTACTAGTCGATTATTCCCTCTCTAATAATGGCTTAAGTCACCTAGGGATTTCCAACAGAGAACCGCAGGCTATATTTGCCGCGAGGTATTCCAAAATTATAGGAATGTAGTCAATAAATTAAGAAAGTATGAAACAAATTGCAAAGATGAACCTTGTATTTACGGTATTTTGTTTTCATTTTTGTCGAATAATCTCCAGTTTTATATTTAGATTCTACAAAGCCACAAAATAATATTTTTATTTAAATAATCGACATATATTCTATTTTGATTCTGGGAGAAGTATGTAATATTCCTGTTACATTTGCATAGCTTCAGATGCTAGAAATGCTTGGGGATATAGTCTTGTAAGTTCATGAATGATTGAATTTCTGAAGGAAATGACTTTGCATGTTGATTAGCGTCGAAGAGAAGTGTTTCGCTAGAGAATCGTCTTAATACGTGGATACTAGGTTGCAGTGAGGAATATATTTCATTGCTATAATTAATCCGGTCACAATATCCTGAATAGTAGATATCGAGAAATAGAAAGAGAGAAAGGGCCGAATCGAGTGAGAGAAGAAGAGAGGGAGTGAGAGAGAGAGAGAGAAAGAGAGAGAGACAGAGAGAGAGAGAGAGAGAGAAAGAGAGAGAGAGAGAGAGAGAGAGAGAGAGAGAGAGAGAGAGAGACGGAACTGTGAAGAAAGGAGGAAAGAACAAAGAAGTGGGGGAAAGAAAAAGCAAATAGAATACGAGATATTTATTTAGAACAATGTACACTACTTTGTCCCAAATATCTAACGTTGTTTTGTGATTTTAATCTAATTTACGTGACATGCAAGAAGATAACTTCAACAATAGTTAATCGTCGCTGTTCGGTAACAAAGATTCAGTTGCTCTATCAACTAAATTATCTGCTCCTGAATTAACACGTCAGTTGCTGAGCATTCCACGAACGCGTGTGTGTCTAATAATTCTCAACAGAATCAGTATTTACGTAGTATGAAGGCCCGCTTCTATGCAGTTTCTATCTAGCAAATTTTACTGAATATATAGATTACTCCGATGTAAAAGAAAAATGAAACGTGCCCAAGGTATAACGGAGTGAGACTGAAACCGTAGTTGCAAAGTGAACTTTATAGCCAATCGGCTATACTAGCTACTGCCACTCGGTCTAACTTCAATGATATTTCCCTGTTAAAAGAAAACGTATTAATTTAATTGTTCAGTTTCTGCGGCAATATATATGATATTAGTCCTCAGATGAAATGATTGTGGATAGATTTTCACAAAATATATTATCAAACAATGCTAATTAATGTTGGATATGATGGGTATGATAATCATGAAGGGCAAGTTAATTAATGAGGAAGCACCTTGAATGTGACATGATAATGGCGATAATGAATAAAGCGATAATGATGATGAGGAAGTTAAGGATGATAGTGCTGAGGTCAGTCGCAAACATGATGGAAACTCTGAGTATTGATATGTTTTTAAAATACATCCAACTTGAATATCATTAGATTAAATTGTCTTGCAGAATGTATCCATACATACACACTAATACATATAAATTCGTATGTTTGTGTGTACGTGTGTATCTATATATCTATCTATCTATCTATCTATCTATCTATCTATCTATCTATCTATCTATCTCTATTTATCTCTATTTCCCTCTCCCTTTCTGTATGTATGTATATATATATATATATATATATATATATATATATATATATATATATATATACGTTCGCATCTAAATATGTGTGTAAATACCCATTAATACTCGCATTTTACATCCGGTCTTTGTCGTCCATGAAATAGAATATGCACAAATAATACATTGAGGTCAATTCGGTGAAAAGATTAGCATTGTTTAAAAATCAAAGGAATCGATAGCAGACAGATAAATAGCTACTAATTAAGAGAATTGTTGTGTATGCCACATCCCATATATGATATACATATATACACCGCAATGTGTGTATCTATATATACATGAATGGGTATGTGTGCGTGTATCTGTGTGTGTGTGTGTGTGCGTACGTGCATGTGTGTGTGTGTGTGTCGGCTTGTGTGTGCGTATGTGTGTGCATGTGATAAATTAAAATAGACATAATACGATAGAATTTTTTTTTTTTTTTATATACACGTAGTAGATAAATACGCATATTTCATTAATGATATTTCCACAATATCTGTAGTCACTTTTATATACATCATTTTGTTGTATGTAAAATGTTTCTGTTTACGATTGTTCTTTCATTTTAGTCCATTATATTTAATTATACATCATTATTTTGAACATGCACAGTTTTTCATAATCATTTAGTTCTCTAGCAGTAACCCTACCAGAGAGAGTAAATTTTCGTTTCATATCTATGAGATATTGATTTTTGAATCCCAGCCCCCGCTGCATCTCACACGTACTGTGGTTATCACAAATTCCATCGCTATATAACAGGGTAATTTGTGAAATTCTTTGTGTGATATATTTTCATCTTTTAGGGTCGGTATTTCATTTAAAGAGACATTTGCTTTCGTGGTGGTGCTTCACAACAATAACATGGTGATTAACCTTGATGTTTGTGTATGAGGGCATATATATTGCTAAGAATGGTCACCGTAACATCCTTGGAGGCCTTTCCGTGTGCATGTAAAATTTCGTTTTTCTGTTGATATTTAATATTGATACTATAATTTCCAATGTACGAAAGTCAGCTAGAAATTTCATAGGCTAACCTAGATACTCGAATGGCATGGAGCTAAATGACGTTATAGCTCACCACCTTGTTGCCCACACAATTGTCCCTTCAGTGTTGCAGTGCTTGGCAGTCGTCATCACCATATGTTCGGTGCCAAGTATCTTTTCATATTTGTGAACACATGATAGTCCGATGGGGCTAAATTAGGAGAATAGGGACGGTATTCAACCAGTTCAAAGTAACAGTCACGGACTGAAACCTTTGAAAGCAAGGACTTATGTGCTGGAACATCATCCTGATGAAACAGAACCCTTTTCATTAGTTTTCCTGGGCGTTTGATCTAGGTAGCTTTTAGTACCTGCCCCAGCAAGCTGGCATAATATTTTCCATTTGTAGTGTGGCCCCTTTGAAAATAGTCAATGAACACAATGTGTTTTGCATGCAAAAAGGAACAAAGACCATCACCCTCTCTGCGGATGAATCGACCTTGACCTTTTTTGGAGCGGGTGAATCGGGGTGTTTCTACTGTATGGATTTTCTGTTTGTCTCTGGCCTTGTTATTATTAAGGTTGATGGCCTTGTTATTATTGTTCTTCTTGTAAATTTCCTAATTTTATTTTCATTAGTATTAGTAATTTACTTAATTTATTCAATCGACATTACTCCCCATTATCAAATATAGGTGTGTATGCCAATAAAAGTTAGCCCCTTCTTTGTCTTCATCTCCCTTTTCTACTTCGACAAGAACAAACTCATCTTCATCATCATTATCAACCTCAACATCATCATCATCATCATCATCATCATAACCATCATCATCATCATCATCATCATCATCATCATCATCATAAATCTTAATATTTATTTTATTGCCATTAAATATTTTGCCATAACTTTTGTAATATTTTTATACCTTCAGTTTTATGGTTGTGTGTCTGTGCGGGATTGTATTTTAAATATAATTTTGTTCCACTTTCGATAATACATATAAAAATGACATCAACAATATCAACAACACGAACAGAACCCACTACCATTAACACCAGAAGCAACAACAAAAACAACAGTTGCTGCTGCTGCTACCACTAATACTACTACTACCACCACCACCACCACCACCACCACCACCACCACCACCACCACCAATACCACTACTACTACTACTACTACTACTACTACTACCGGCACTACTACTACTACTACTACTACTACCGGCACTACTACTACTACTACTACTACTACTACTACTACCGGCACTACTACTACTACTACTACTACTACTACTACTACTACTACTACTACTACTACTACCGGCACTACTACTACTACTACTACTACTACTACTACTACTACTACTACCGGCACTACTACTACTACTACTACTACTACTACTACTACTACTACTACTGATGATGATGCTGCTGCTGATGATGATGATGAAGATGGTGATGATGATGATAATGATAATGATGCTGCTACTCAATCTGATGATGATATGAAACTAATAAAATATTAAAAATGCAAGAAAAATAAGTATAATGATAATCATCAATATCAACATGAATAATAAAGAGTAAAATTGACAAAAGAGACAATAAAACTTAATATATTTAAAAGGCAAAGAAAAAAATTGCTTAGATGAACGAAAGTAATTCTGCATAGGAGATATTATTGCACTTCTAATCTTTGTTTAAGATCAATTTTGCTTCAAGAACAATATACTTTCTTTCGGTCTCTGATTGCAAATTTCGAAGAAACAAACCATCAAAGAAAGAAGAATTGCTGAATGTAATATAATGACAAAAAGAATAACAGAAACGAATATAAACGGAAAGAAAGGAAGAACGAAATGACAGAAACGAACAAATATTGAAGGAAAAATACAAGAAAGAAAAATTAAACCGAGGAATAATTGTAAACAAATAAACTTCAGTTAGTCCGAGATGAAATATTTGGAGAACGTTTTAAATAGTTTTATTAATAAATACATATTCCCACCAATACTGGAATGCTTGTAGATGTATGCTTAATAGAATAATTCATTTACACATACATATATACGTACAAAATACATACATACACACACACGTACATACTTATAAACATGCATACATACACACATACACACATGAATATATACATATGCATGTACATATACATATACATATATACATGCACACATATATACATATGCATACATACTGACACACAGACATATATTATATATATATATATATATATGCATACATACACAAACACACATACACTCGTATATTACTTTGCTCCTATATTCTTGAGTCGCATCTTATTGTAGAACAGTATATTTCATGCAATCTATTATATATGTTGTAACTAGAGGAATAAATACTTCAAAATCTCACGGTTATGGTATAAAGTTTTGTGTTTGTGTAAAGCAATTATTGGTTTAATGCGAAAATACAATATGTTAACAGATAACATTATGCATGTTAGCACAGAAATATATAAACAATAAGACATATGTATATATATAAATATGCGCGCGCGCAAAACACACACACACACACGTACATATATATATATATATACATGCATTCATATTTGCATATCTCTCTCTCTCTCTCTCTCTCTCTCTCTCTATATATATATATATATATATATATATATATATATATATATATATATATATATATATATATATATATATCATTCGCCATGATAGATCGCTGACTACTATACATATAATTTTTTCCTCTCCTTGTTTCTTTCTGTGTTCCTTTCTGTTGAAGAGCGTAGGCTCGAAACGTTAAAAAGTTTCTCTATTCCCGAGCGTTATACTAATACATCCATTTGTTGTTTACACCACCTGTCATCGTCTGTTGTTTTTTCGTGAATTCTTCATATATATATATATGCGTGTGCGTTTATCTATATATATATTTTCTTTCTCTCACTGATATATCTGTCTCCACACTCACTTTAGCTAGTACAATCTCAGACTTCATATAAATGCCTACGTCTACTTTTAGAAACTTGACGTTATATTTTCTTATTGTTCTCTTGCTATTTGGGTTTACTATTCAGTTTTAGTACCCACTACGTACCACATTATTAAAATATCCCTCCACCTTAGTGCTTTCAAGCACATCACCCTACCGTCCACTTCTCACACATATCCCTTCCTTACACTCTTAGTTCTTATTTTATCCTTCCTCCTATTCCTTTTATCTACTGAAAGCTCTCCTCTCCCCAATCTCTCTCAATATCTTCAACGGCATCTAGCACTCCTTTTTCATTCTCATTTTCTCTTCTTCTTTCTTTTTCTTTCTTCATTCCACCCCAATCGTTTGACTAATACCGTTTCCTTCTTCCTAACATACTTACCTATTCTATTCTCAATATTTCATTTACACTACAAGATCACTTTGAATGAACACCACATGGAATTAATACCTCTACACTATCCGTTTGTAATAACAAAAAATGTGAACTCCTATAAAAACTTACATACCATGGAGAGAAGCCTTTTTACCCATTCTACACAACTCGTTCCTTGGATAATGGAACAGCAAGTTTAAGATCCAACATATAACTTTGCTTTAATTATTATATTTGCGTTTAATCTTCCTATATCTCGCCCTTTTCAAAATAACTTCTTATATTGGACTCTACTATTTCTTTTTATTTAACTCTCTCATATTATTTCTGATGATGAGATATATTTTATATCCCTGCAACAGTTGTAAGACTACACTTATTTTTATAGAATATTCTAAAAATTTCACACTGCCTTGGCTTTGTTGTTTCAGTTATATATATATATATACATGTGTGTGTGTGTGTGTGTTTGTGGGTACGCACACACACACACACACACACACATATATATACACACACGCACGCACACACACATACACACACACACACACACACACACACACACACACACACACACACATATATAAGCGCGATAACACCCAGGGATACCGGACCTACCATGGATTGCTTCATTTTAAAAAAGGAACTATTTTGATATATTTTTAATCGAAGGGTGAAAAAAGTACTTTTTAGTCGATTGAAATGATTTAGTAATTCATTTTGATCAATCATTTCAGTCGATTTATATATACTTTTTCATGACAGGCCCTTCTATATATTTTGTATTTTCATATGTACATATATATTTTTTACCTTCTGTGCTTATATATTTCTTTTATATGTTGAAGGTGATGGTATTACTTGTATGTAATAAATGTATGGAATCGTGGAGTTATGTGGCGCATATGTGATGTTTGTTCTCTAATCAATGATATATATATATATATATATATATATATATATATATATAGTTTTAGGGAAAATAACCAATATTAGGGACAAAATCCAAAATTACAGGTAAAAAACTCAATTAAAATCAATTTATAAAAAATTAAAATTAAATTGAGCCTTATAGATAAAGTATATATAAAATATATAGTTTTAGGGAAAATAACCAATTTTCAAGAACTCATCGATGAAAATCCACTATCACATATAGAAAAATTAATAATTAAAAGCACAATAAATGAGTATAATATAAAGTAAAGTAAATATCATAAGATAAATATAATAAAAAGATTACACGTGTTTCATAACCAATTTTCAAATAGAAAAGAAATTTAAATCGATTAAAATCAATTGAAACTATCGAAAATAAATTCTATTCAAAAATATAGCTACTCGTCAGATCGTAAGTAGAACAATAATTAGATATATATCTCAACCAACAATAAGTACCAAATGAATTAATATGAAATACTTATTATATAAAGATAGAAAAATTATTTAAAAAATATCATAATATCAAAATAATAACCATTCAATAATCATCCCTTCATCCATTATAATAACATGTATATTATATACAAAAAACATCTTACATAAATTATCATTGTTTTAAATACAAGTTGAACGAAGTTTCAGTTTAAAATAATAATGAAGATAAAATTAGTACATATTTAACCAGTGTAATAGTTAAAGCTATACTATTTAAAGCTAAAGACGTTTATTTAATTATAATTAAAGATCAATTGAATAATAGAAAAATACAAGATTATTTATTTCTACAAACGTAATAATAAAAAATATGAATGAAAAAATTATGAATGGAAAAATTATGAATGAAAAAAATAGGAGAGAAAAAATTATTAAGAATAAAAGATTATACTTTATATATATATACAAAGTTTTGATTTAAAAAAACTTTAACGATATTATAAAATATAAAGATTAATAATTAATCAAATATTATTATTAATCAAAAATAATCGAAAATATATCAACACTATTCAAATCGAAGTTCTAATATTATGCTGAAATGAAACTATAACTTCTAAATAATTTAGTGTTAAATAAGTTATCTATTAAAAATAATCTATAAAGAACCAAATGAATAGTATAAAAACAAGAATACATATTATTTTCAAATAGTAGAAAATCTTTAGCAAAGTGAAAACAGTACGTATCCAAATTTTCCGTAATTCAAATTTGAATTTTGTTCAACACATTACAGATATGAGAATACTAAAACTCTATCTCAAAGACAAATACTCCACACACATTAAACCATTTAATTTCATATTTCATATTAGCTTTTTGCTTTCTACTCATCGCGCTGTCTCTATTGTTGGGGGTGTACTCACATATCAGTATAGTTGTAGCGTCTACAAGTACAAATAACGTAGAATGAACAAAAAATATAATAATACGGTTTTGTCGTTCGATATAGTAGCAAAGGCATTTGTGAGTTTTGTGCGTTCACCTTTGAACTAGGAATTTGCAAACTACAACCGCCCAATTTTAGAGAATGCACTCAAGTTCCCTCCTCACATTACTGATACACCTCAGCATCCAATTCCTATATTAAATACATTTCATTAATAATATTCTGTAAAAATGCAGCAGTCAGACTTCCAAGCTGCACATCAAACGTGTTCCCTCAATTTAGCCATGACTACAAACGTAAACGGATGCTCTATTCTCTTCCACCTAAGTAATAAAACACATCTCTCCATCGACACCAGGGCAAAAATGAATCGAGAAATCTTTATTTATAGAGGGAATAATACATAAAATAAATTTAGCTGTGTGATTATAGGTCACTTCATAATAACGTTGATCCAGGCTCAATATCATGCCACTATGCGATGTCCTAGACACGTGTCATTTAGCATCGCCTCACGTTCACTAGCCTTATGGATAAAGATGCATAGAGTAAAACTACGGAGACGTCAGTCGAAAACAGTGTATGTACTTGGACAGTACAGTAAATCTGCATCCTTCTTTAATTCAAAAGACCTGATACTTCGGTGACTAACGACGTCAACTGTGCTCTATGATTTGGGATTAGTTCCGCGGTCCAGAGGTACCTCGACGAATGGTTGCAATCCCTGAAATTGCAGTACATTTTTCGCTGTTCGACTCTGGAAAACATCCATGGTCTATGTCATTCCAACTCTTAGTAAAGGTCAACGGCATTAACGCACGCTTCTTACAGTGTAACATTTTTCAGAATATAAAAATATTTTCTGCGTCGTGTAACGGGTAAATTCTGTGATATCGACCTAAGAGCACATACCCATTATGTGATCCAATAGATGCTTTACTTCAAACGATTTGAGACAGCGTCAATGAATATTCCTGCAATTTTCTTGTTATCATCAGTCCACAACATAAATTCCTGCTTCGCTATTTGTGTGAATTTCTATATACAATCATCACACTGACAACATGATGGAAAATAAAATGAAAATGCCATTACTCAAATTAGTTGAGCAGTTATTCTTGGTTGGTCCTGATAGAAAAGAACTACCACGCCTTCACAAAACTCGGTTTATGTGATCTGAAGTTGTTTTAGCTCTTAATATACTTCTGTTACACAAGTGCTCATTAGCAGGCAGCAACTATCTCCTACCATCCATTCATGTTAACGAACTGGACTAATTCACCATAAAGCTGTAAATTCTGGCACCCATTGATGCCAATAATGCTGGCATTCTCTAAAGCAAGCGTTTAATATCATTGCTACTTATTCTAGAATACGCTTACGGAAATTTATTGATTTTTACAAGTTATTATCAGATCTCGAGTTGGTATAATAAGCTAAATGAGCATTATATTTTATTTCTGTGATTTTGAATTGGATTTGTTTCATTTTATTTTGATTTTGAACGGATTGATCGAGTATTGATCGATTGAAGGTCTACAAGCGCTCTGATGTACAGAATTAAAAACTGAACATTTATACAAATTTTTGTCTGAAGTACAGTAGCAGAACGTGTAATAAATTAGCCAATTATTTTCCTCCATATACTACATAATTTTCTAACGAATACCAAAAGATAAGAATATGTTTTTCTCATAATTTTTACCTTACAAACATTATTCTGAGAATTTTTTTCGATTTTATAAATAATATTTAAAACAAAATAGAAAAGGAAAATAAATAACGAAATGCAGTAATTCACAACGTGATTAATATCATCAGAATTTCTTTGGATTATCACTTGTTTAGTTTTTGTGGTTAATAAATTTGAAAATGATAAAAACATACTTCAATATAAAAGAAACAAATAACAAACGCAATGTTTCTAAAACAAACGTCTCCAATATTTTTCTATTATGAATTAAATGATGTGTTGAGAAATAACATTTACAACTGCGTAGAAAAATGTGTGTGGAAATATATGTATGTAAGGATGTATATATGTATATATATATATATATATATATATATATATATATATATATATATATATATATATATATATATATATATATATATATATATGTGTGTGTGTGTGTGTGTGTGTGTGTGTATGTGTGTGTTTGTGTATGTATGTGTATCTAAATATATACATATGTGTATATATATGCATATACATATGTGCATACATAGATGTATTTACATGTATATATATGTATATAAATACATGCATTTTCGTCTCTATATATACGTGTATTTGCATGTATATGTATATATATATATATATATATATGTGTGTCTGTGTGTGTGTGTGTATATATATATATGATACATGTATATGTATATTTGTATATACAAATGTATATATGTATATCTATCTATCTATCTATCTATCTATCTATCTATCTATCTATCTATCTATCTATCTATCTATATATATATATATATATATATATATATATATATATATATATATATATATATATATATATATATATATATATATATATATATATATATATATATATATATATATGAATATTCAATTCAAATATTTTACATTAAATAGTTGGAAGGAAATTTCATCTCATCTATGAATGGTCTTCTAATCTTTCTTGTTTGAGGAAGTGTAGAACTCGACATGCAATATTCATTGTCACATTTATTACCTTATTATTGACAGGATATGCCTGGAAGAAGGCTATAGCAGTTATTTCTAAAAAAACAAAGCCAGGTTGAAATCCACACTTTTTGTTTATGCGTATAATGTAAGCATTTCTATTGGTATATCGAACGTTACATATTGAGAAAATTCGAGACGTTTGACAGAAATCTACAGAGAATATTTCAAGTCCGGCATAGATGTGTAATTTATAAGTTTACTTCTGTGCGCTGTGGGTTTATGCTTGGCAACTTGTATATCTATCTTCTGCTCTCAAACAATGACTTGTGAGTAGATTTGGTTGGCGGAAACTGCACAAACATCCACCACATCTGTATGTCTGTCTGCCTGCATGCCTACCTACCTGACTACGTACCTATCTATCTATCTATCTATCTATATATATATATCTATCTATCTATCTATCTATCTATCTATCTATCTATCTATCTATCTATGTACATGAACGATGGCTTGCATGTTTATCCATAATCCGTTCTGGTAGATTCCGATGCAAATACGTTAATCATTGTTTTCTGAGTCACAGAAAAACAGAGTTTCATTTTTATGATAACAAAGTGTTTAGAAGACACACGAAGCATGGGTGCAAGGCATTCTTGGATACCGATGCTTCGATAAGCTTCGCCTCTTCTGCCTGAAGTACCGAGAACTTTAAGTCAAAACAAGAACTCAAATATACATATGCTTCAGAAGAATGCGTTAGGAATAGGAAATTATGCAATACACTTCATTAGCTTAAAGATTTTTCTTCGGTAAAATAAAATGCATGGACTTTGTGCATGAGCATCATCTTATAACTTCATCAGTACTTCTAAAATAAAGTGCTATGAGTTCATAATATGCATATATTTATATATTATTTATATTATTATGTGATCGAACGCGTCGCATCCTATTCCAAGTAAGTTTTACCTTAATAATTACGATGAGCACACATATTGTATCTCTTTTCTATCTATCTCCCTCTCTTGTTGTTCTTCTTCTTCCTTTCTGTTTTTCTCTCCCACCATTTTTGTATTATTCTCTTCTCCCATTCACCGTTCCCCATTTCTCTCTACCTCCTTGACTCTCTCGTTGCTCACACATGACCAACGGCCGTTCTTTCTTTATTCCACTTCATTCTTAAAGAAAAGACGTGCTTTTATCTGTCTCCTCTTAAAGCTCGTTTTTCCAGTGTTCACTACTTCTTGGCTTAACAGCTATCACCGTTTGTTTTTAGTGTTTTGTTCTCCGATAGATTTACAAAAAATAAGTTCTGGAGTTCATTTGTTCGACATAAGGTGGTGCTCTAGCATGGCCTCAGTGACATTGATGGAAACAAATAAAAAGAAAGTGTATACATATATGCATACACACACACATATATATATACATGTATCTATATATGTGTGTGTGTATGTATGTGTGTGTGTTAGTCTCTGTGTGTGTGTGTATGTGTGTGTGCGTCGCAGCATTACTCATTTTTGCTAGAGGAGTGGACTGGAGCAACGTGAACTAAAATGTTTTACTCAAGAACAAAAGGCGTCGCCCGGCCCAGCAATCATAACCAAAATCTTACGATTAAAATTCCAACACACAAAACACTAACCTACGTGCTTCTACTTATATGCATTGTAGCTGTATAATATGTAGGTTTCTTACATTGCAATCTTTTATCTATACATAAATATATGTGAGTGTGTGTATGTATGTATATATGTATATATGTATGTATATGTAAAAAAGTCAAGGAGGAAAATGCTAAAATAATTCCATAAAAAACATTTGGAAAAAATTAATTGAAAAATATTTTAAAAGAGTATTTGCAGAGTATTCAAATACAAGGGTCATTTTCCTTGTTTCTGCTTGTCTCTGTCTCTCTTGTTTACTATGTATATATATATATATATGCGCCTGTGTGCATGTATATATATATATATATATATATATATATATATATATATGTGTGTGTGTGTGTGTGTGTATGTATGTATGTACGTGTGTATCTCTCTCTCTGTATATATATATATATATATATATATATATATATATATATATATATATATAAATATAAATATGTATGTATATATATATATATATGTATATATATATATATATATATATATATATATATATATATATATATATATATATATATATATATATATATATATACAAGCAGCTAAGCCCGGTTTCACCCGGTCGGTTTGGATGATATGCCTGTAAAACCTGCTCTGTGTAAGGATTTGAACTTCTTTGGGCACGCTTACGTTAAAAAACAATTTTAGAATCACTTTTTTCTGTTAAAACGCTAAAAATAACTGATTAGTGACCAAGAAGAAAAACCAAATAAAATTTAACCAAATCATAAAATAGACCCAAATACTTAATGAACGAAGATAAACCATCCCACTTCCATCACGCGCGCGCACACAACGCACGCATCGCACACACACATTCCAATACCCCACTTTTATATACACGCATATATTCACACAGAGTTGATTTATTTTTTCATCGTACAATATTTATCATTCCACTACTAAGTATGAATTCACCCCTTCCTTCCTTATCCATCTATCACCCCTTCCTTTCTCATTCATAAACACAAGAGTATTATTATAGTTGATTATCTCGACAGCCATGAGAGCTATTAAAATAATACAAAGCCCAGCATCACCAACCGATCATTCTACATATCTGTGTAATTTTTTGCGCAATTCCACCCAGTGGTTTGACCGTGAATCTCAAGACAAGAAAGAATCACCCATATCAAATGTATATGTATAGATATATATATATACATGTATGTATATGTTTGTGTTTCTGTAAAGCTTGCTATTGAATTAGTTTTGAACGAGCATTGATCTGACAGTTTATACTGAAACCGAATACAGTTATAGTACCGGAGAACCATATGGAATAATTTCAGTGCATGAAGCGAAAGAAGATATCTCGGAATATAACTCTAATAAAGAAATTTAGTGTAACTGTGAAGTGGGTTTATAAGCCTTAATTGACTCTGCCCAAATATTTCAATACACATAAACACACAAACACACACACACGCGCGCGCACACACACACACACACACACACACACACACACACACACACACACACACATATATATATATATATGTATATGTGCGTATATATTTATAAATATATATGTATATCACATATATGTATGACTAGGCGTAGGAACAACATGATTCCGGTCGCAGTCAAACTGCATGGCTTCTTAGGCATGTGTCTTCTACTTTAGTTTTAGGCCGACCAAAGCCTAGTGACTTGATTTTGTTGATGGAAACTGAAAGAATCCCGTCGTATATATATACATATGAAATTAATAATAGTATACATAAGTATATAATTATATTAAGGGAACAATGGCGAAAACGGCCTATCTCCACCATGCTCGAAATGCCGCGGCACTTCCAGCATGCTGGAGATAGGTCTTTTACGCCATTGCTCCCTGAATATAATTACATACATATGTATATTATTATTAACTTAATGTATAAATTAACACAAGTTTTGACAGAATGCTAACTACCTGATAAAAATCATGAACGTGATTTTTATCCTTATATTCTCTCTATATATATATGTTTATATATTTGTGTGTCTTTGCCTTTATTTATCCTCCACCACCGTTTGACAACCGATGTTGCTGTCTTTGTGACGGCGTAACTTAGTAGTTCTGGGAAAAATCCCGATAAAATAACTACCAGTTTTAACATAAAATAAGTACTGTGATCATTTCATTTGAGTGGAAATTTTTTAAGACCGTGCCCCAGCTTGATCACGCTGTTCCTCCAGAAAGTAATGGCGGACCTCTCCTAACTCTTTCGCCATAACTTTCTCTCACTCTTTCCTGCTGCATCTAGCGACGGACTGGAGTTCCGTTCAGATGGGGAACTTCTACGCCAATGAAACCAGGGAACCGGCCCTTATGTGCCGGTCATGGCTCGAGAAGGAACAACTAACAACAACAAAACAATGTAGGTATTGTATGCATGTATATATATATACAAGAAATATATATATACATGTATACACACATATATGTACATACTTACATCTACATGTGTATATATATATGCATATCAGGGTACAGGACGTTAGAACAATAAACTACAGACAACGGAACGAACACATAGGAAAACGGAAAGCCACTTGGAATATCCCTTCATCAGCTGTCTCTATTCTATCTAGACGTTTCGAAGATAAGACAGAACGTACTCTAGAATAGTCTCTTCCTGAGTAGTGGATCAACCCACTACACAGAGGATTCCAAGGTGGCAAACACAAACCAAGACAGGAAAAAATGGACAGTGAAAACAACATTCAAAAGCCGTACGACCAAACGCAAAGATACACACACAATATATGTATATATATGTGTGTGTATATATAAATATATCTGAGGAGTCTGTTCGCATTTGTATTCTTCGTGTAAACAAGGATTTTGATTTCTTTTATTTCTTTCCTATTTTTTTCATTTTGGAGTTCATAATCGACTAAAAGAAATTAGCTTATTACACTTAATTCTTATATTAACCCACAAAAGAAGTATTATTATCAATTTATTCCCGAACAGGACAGAAACTCAATACTGTAATACATTCGCTGCTTTTTAGGTTTTTTTTTTTTTGTGCATAAATTTAACAAAGGATTTGATTAGAGGAAGTAATGAACACTTTTAATGAAAAATTGAAACGTTTTGAGAGTCAAGTCGCGGCATAGAATATTATTTAGACTGAAGATGATGACAATGAAAATTACCTGAAATTAATGACAACAACAACGATGACGATGATGATGATGATGATGATGATGATGATGATGATGATGATGATGATGATGATGATATTGATGATGGTGATGATGATGATGATGATGAAGAGAATGATAATAATACTAATGATATTAATAATAATGATGATGAAGAGGATAATAATAATAATAATAATAATAATAATAATAATAATAATAATAATAATAATAATAATAATAATAAAACAACAACAATAATAATAATAACAGCAACAACAACCGCAACAACAACAACAACAACAATGATAAAAAATAATAATAATAATAATAATAATACATCGTTAATCTCTTCAATGGATGAGATGAGATGATGAATTTGTATGGAGCTACTTAGATATTCTAATTACGAACGCTATGTTTCAACATATCAAGTAAGGTTTCTAGCCAATAATACATAAAGTTTTGTTTTAAAAGTGAAAATATTTTAATATTCCTTATAATAGTTTAAATAAGAAAAAAATTTAATCAATATTAAGAATCAATTCGCGCTGCTGTTATGTATCATTAAATTGTTGTTGTTAACAATTTTGCTTTTTTTTCTTTCTTCAGACTTAATTACTTTTCTTTTTAAATGACTTTTAAGATTATCAATTTGTGAAATATACTCATTTGTTTCAATGCGAGGAATTGTTTTCTTGTGGAATGAATGTTGATTGTAAAATTCTGCATAATTTTAATCGGCATCAGCAGTCTCAACGTCGCTGTAGCAGTTGTCATAGCAGCAATAGTAGTAGTAGTACTATTATTATTATTATTATTATTATTATTAGTAGTAGTAGTAGTAGTAGTAGTAGTAGTAGTAGTAGTAGTAGCAGTAATACTAAAAAAATAACGATGAGGATGATGGTGATGATGATGATTATGAGCATGATGATGATGATGATGATGATAATGATGATGATGATAAGTTCTTATTGTCACAAGAACGATGGTATTTCAAGAATGAATCACAGAACTAAGGGTGTGATTAGATAAAACAAAAAGTAGCAAGTAAATAAGTCATATAGATGTGTGTCTGTGTGTTTGTATATGTGTGTGTTTGTGTGTGTGAGCCCGTTTGTGTGTGTATTGTATGTGACTACCCAAGAGCATCAATACTATTTAAGAGTTAACATATTGATTTAGGTTACCAAAAATAACAGCCAAATCTCTCACAAATCACATCCTGCCTTTTAAGAAAGACGTGAGACACTTGAGAACACATGTCTGAGAATAGAACAAGATGACTTCAGATGAAGTTTGATTGCTGGATATCTGTTCGAATAGGACAAAAGTGTGTTAAACAAGAGCTATATTAACAATATTTAAGGAACAATCGCTAATATTTCGTGTCATTTTATCCTAAGTTGTGAGAAATCTCCAAGTTCAAAAACCTTAATGTTATGATTAAATGAGAATCCTGTTAGTTTCAGGCCTTCTGCAACGCATCCATCATCAGTCATTCTCCTTTTGTGGGATCACAAAACCATTTTCATTGACCGAGTTGGTGAGTTCCGGATCTGGATGATAAATTCAGCTACTTTCGATGTAAAAAGAATCAATCGACACTTCTTCTGAATCACTTTCTAGAAATATCTCACTAATTGGTCTCAGTGTAATTTGTGATTAGTTCCACACACTGGGATAATTCTGACAGTTCCTGAAATTTGACATATATCAAATACAGTCCCAGAGCCCCAGTATGATCTCGACAAATTTGGCCACATCATCCATGCTGTTTTGACATAGATTATTTATTAAATTAGCGGCAAATTGATTGAAATACTGTATAGTGTTTATAATACTTACACACTTTATAATTAGCTGAAACGTATCATGACTTCCCAATTTGAACGGTAATCTTTGATATGCTTTCAAAACTTGGATTCATCTACTGAAATCTAAATGTGTCGTTTGCAGTACAGATAACTCTCAATTATTGCATTAGAAACATATTTACAATAAATAAAATGAGTTTGGGTTAAAAATGAATTTCAATAGGATTGCAGTTTAGTTTTAATAAATATTTAGCATGAAAATAATGCAATCATGGTTTAGCTAAAAGACGAGAAAATTATGAGAATTTTTTTGTGATTTTTATTGATACAGCGAGCTAGAAGAAACGTTAGCATGAAAGGCAAAATGGATAGCGACATACATCCCGGTTTATGTGCAGAGTTCAAATTCCGCCGAGGTCAAATTTGCCTTTCATCCTTTCAGGGTCGGTAAAGTAAGTATCAGTCGAGCACTGGCGTCGATGTAATCGATTAATCCGTTCTCCGCAATTTTGGTTCTTGAGCCAAAATTTAAAACTATTATAATTATCATTTGTATGTAAGGTTAACCTGTGTAACCACTGAGAATGAGAAAAATCAAGATGTTATCAATATCACATGAAACGAATGAATACAACTAGTGAAGTACCTCAGAAGTCTGTTGTCTGGATCATTGATATTTTCTAACAGTTGTGTCAAATATTCCGTTAGTCAAATGAAAGACCACCTTCTATACCACTAGGAATGATATGAACATATAAGTTGCTATTAATCAAAGATGTCCCCAAATATAATAAAATATGCAAACAAAGAACTCGTGCCAAGATAAATGCAGGATCTAATGATAGGTAAGAAGAATTACGTATAATTTATTGGTTATTATATTAAGATGTGTATATATGCGACTGATGGGCGAATGGATTCTAAACATATTTAAAAGTACAAAATCAAGTCCTGCAGATTTGATAGACTAAGAATCTTGAAGCGATTGGAAGTTACTACACTCAGCGGAATGCCCACATACAGTAGATTATCTACTGTGAATATATATTGATAATAATTCATCGCAACTATGATATGCAAAACAGGTATCTAAAAATCATTGGAAGACTAGCTTTAAATATATTCATTGAGAGGTATGTAAATCTTTTTGCCACAGAAAGGCTTAATGTCTTAATTACACACATGTGTTAATGTCTAAATTACACACATGATAGTGATAAACAAAATTGAGTTTTCAAGAAACACATTTTTTCAATAGTCTGTCAACAGGTACAAGGGATGTAGGTGTAGCGAAAGTCAATATATTGAAACAGCTTCCGGGTTTTGTGCTGTGTAGATCTCAGAGACATGTATAACACAATAACAGACATATTACATGATAGTCCTCTAAGTTTCTATTTTCAGAAAATATACTAACCCCGTAACGAATCATTGAAAATAATTGATGATAACATTGGATTCTAATATTAGCACAGCACTAAGAATTTCGAGGGAGGTGTAAGTCGATTACATCAACCCTAGTATTCTAATGGTGCTTATTATCGATCTTTAAAGAATGAAAGTGGACCTTAGTGGTATTTGATTTCAGAACATGAAGACGAACGAAATGCCGATAAGCATTTTTTCGGAGCAGTAACGATTTTATTAGCTAACCACCTAACAATTGATGGATGATAATATTTTCAGTTGTGATTGTCTACTGGGAATAGGTTTAAACAATCAGGAATTAGTGCAAGACAACACTTAAACCGCAATCAGTTTTCAGTGATTCAGCAAAAAACATTTTTTGATAGTTTTCTTTTATCCGCTCATTTTCATTTCATTTCCCAAATATCCTCATAATAATTTCATCCCAACCTGTTTAAATCATCCATATATACATATAAGCAGGTATCTATAGTCAGATTAATAGATACGAATATCTCGAGACAAGAAAGGCAGTTTCATAAAATTTAAACACACGTTTCTGTAGAAATTATTAACAAGGTAGGTTTTCTTCACATAAATTAGACTGATGACGTCGCATACAGCACCTTTTTGTACAGAAAAAAAAATAGAAAATAAAGACTAAAATTACACTTCTCGTGAACGACTCTCCAGAAACGTTACCTCCCTTCTGCATCTTACAGCAACCTTATTCAATATTGCATACTTATATGGAGGTAGTATAACACAAGCCTTGCTCAAAGGAGAAATTTACTCTTCCTTACAAAACTACAGTTTGATGTTCTTCGATGCTGGTTTTACTGACAGAATTTCGGTTATCTTATGACACTCATGTGTATTTGTTAGAGAAGAACCAAGTAGTATACGTGTAGCAATTATGTCAAACTTTTCTGCTCCTTTTGTTGCTGTATAGTTATTGTTTTATTTTTATGAAAGCCAGAACATTCATGTTGGTAGCGGTGTAGATGTGCGCGGAGGATATTAACCTTTTCAGAGGACGCCACATCTGAAGCTTGTGCTTCAGAGCATGGACACATTAAACTCTCAAACAGCGTTCCTCATAAACTCTGAGCTGGCATTTATTGTTTTTATTCTCTCTGTATTGTTGGTTATGGTTGATGTGTTGCATAGCGTTCAATTTCTTTTGTCGTTAGTTCGTTTTGCTTCGATTATGTAACTTTTCCATGTTTGTTGCAACGAATATAGGGATTTGTTATTGTAAATATATTTAAGTTGTAATGAAGACAAGGAAAACAATATTCGTATTTGTAGTCCTTAGAGAAAAGGGTCCTAGTAAGATTACACACTTGGAATATGTGATGTTATTACATTTATGTGCCGCTTTTGTTAAGAAGTTGTATTTCCAACCACCACCATTGATTTTTTTTCAGCCCGAAAGTAATTTTTCTTATGAATTGAATTCATCAGACACTTGTTATTACTTTTACTGCTGCTGTTGTTGTTGTTGTTGTTGTTGTTGTTGTTGTTGTTGTTGTTGTTCTTCTTCTTCTTCTTCTTCTTCTTCTTCTTCTTCTTCTTCTTCTTCTTCTTCTTCTTCTTCTTCTTCTTCTTCTTCTGTTACTATTAATATTATTACTACTATATTGTTATTATGATTGATGTTATTCCTATAAATATTTTTGCATTTCATGCTTCATGGATCGATAAAAAATGTGTCAGCGAGTACTGAAGTCTATATAAATAACTATTCGCTTACCTTCGAAATAAGAAGCGGGCAAAAACTATAGGGTGTCCAACAAAATGCTTAGCAGTAAAACTACCTCTTCTAAGACTAGTACTCTGTATATATATTTGGCGAGATCAACGTTGCTTTTCCTCCTTTTCGTGTTGAAAAGAAGCAAAGTACTCATCCAACGAACACATTGTTCGTTGTTATCAACTAATCCCTTCTTCACAGATATGCCACCATTGTTCCTAAATCAGAAGCTAACACCACCAAAACCATCACTACCACCGGCACCACCACTACCCCCCCGCCGCTACCACCCCCACCCCCAACATCAACGACATCCCCACCCCCACCCCCACCCCACAACCACCACTACTACTACTACTACTACTACTACTACTACTACTACTACTACTACTACTACTACTACTACTACTACTACTACTACTATTCGGATAAAGAGATGATGAGGAGAAGCTGGCAGCAAAATAGGAAAACAAAGAGCATAGAAAAGACCGAGGAAATATTCAGGTACATCGAATATACGGAGAGATAATATAAATTTTAACACATATTAAAGAAATATAAAACGTAGATCGTAAAATTTAAAAAAAAAAGATGGGGATGGGCATACAAAAACTAATTTCTAGCGATCAACTATCAAAATTTTAAAACGGTTTTAGACAGAGAGGTTATGGGTTATTAAATGTATTTATAGAAATAATCGAGGTAATTTGTGGATTATACACGAAGCATAATTGCAGAAATAGAATGTAGGACTATCAAAGGCAATGTAGTTACACTCACATAAATATGACGAATTTCGTGGGAGTGTGATCAGGATATATATATATATATATATATATATATATATATATATATATATATATATATATATATATATATATATATATATATATATATATATTAAAAATGGGGAAGGCCGGTCTATGGGATTACTTTAGGTTTCCCGTCCATAAAGAGTTTAACTTTATGGCGTATCGTCAGATCCCAAAAACCTGTTGGCTAATGACCTCTTAAAAATATGGAGGGGATGGACGGAAAACCTAAAGTAATCACATAAACCGGCCTTCCTCATTATAATATATACTGCTCTACATCTTAGAGTGTGCTTCTTCTTTCGGATTTATATATGTATTAATTTCTTTCAGATTTATATATATATATATATATCTTAAGTTCAGTGAATCAGATCCTGAGTTAATAAACCACGAAGGTCGGGTGTCGGTGAAATCGCTATCGCGTACAATATACAAAATAGTTAGAGAAACATATACATACTTACCGATCTAAACACGGATTTATATTCTCGGTGTATGTACAATCACGAACGGCTGCCTGAATTTACCACGAGTCTCAAGGCTGCACTTATGTACAAGTACTACAAAAATTGCTCTGCACTGAATAGACTCCAGGCCTATGGTAATTCTGGGTTCCGTGAAATAAACAGATAACAACAGATTGGGTGTGGTTAGCCACAATACATGTGTTCTTAATCTCTGTCACTCTCTCTCTTTATATATATATATATATATATATATATATATATAGAGGGAGAGAGAGAGAGAGAGAGAGGGGGGGTGAGAGAGAGGGGGTGAGAGAGAGGGGGAGAGAGGTGAGAGAGAGAAAGAGAAATAGACAGATAGAAAGATGGATGGATATATAGACAGACAGACAGTCAGACAGATAAATAGACAGACAGATAGATAGATAGATAGATAGATAGATAGATAGATAGATAGATAGATAGATAGATAGATAGATAGGTGTTCGGGCTAAATTTCACAGTTTGCATAAAACGAAAAGCAAAGAAAATATGCCATTTAAAAACAAAAGTATTTCAAAAAAATCAAAAGATATCGACTACTACATGGCTAGGGGATAAGAGTTCACTCAATATAGCCGCTCTCAATATCCACCACATCTTCAAAAGGTCTCTGGAATTTGGAGCATGTGTTCCTCACTGTCTTCCTAGGATGATGTGTGAACACGTCCTTGATCTTAGCCTCCATTTTGGCCTTGGTGTTTCAGTGAGAGCAGTTGATGACTGTCTCAACTGCGTCCAGGATATTATAACCCTTAGGATCAAATTGAGGTAAATCCTCCGACAACTTCTTCTGAATCTTTCCTGAGATATGGCAAAGAGACATATCCTGCTGTCACACATATAACCTTCGAGGACTTGCGAGGTATTGGCCACAACTTCATGTGACCTAACATAGCGGTGAGAATGAAACCTAAGGCGCTGCCCAAGCATGTGTAGATGACTTCCGGCGTGAGTATTTAGTGAGAACATCTGCTGTGTCCCCTCATGCTGACTACGACTTTGTAGTTTCCCTTCTAGCTGACTACCCATGTCTTACATTCTTGATATTGTTCACAGAGCATTGAGCAGCAGTCATGATGTCGGCATTTTAATATCTTGCGCAGATCATGACACAAAGACTTCACCAATATTCAGATTAACCCCAGCGCTTCATATCAGCAACCTTTTTCGTAAATACAAGTTTAGTTTTTATGCATTTCAGTGCCGTTGACTTTTCACCAATACATCAAGCTTTCTTCCCTCTCAGAGATTCGTCCCTGAAAGAAAGAAAAGTTCTAAATAGATAGTTGTCATCCAAATCCTGACGAGATTTTATTTCTTAATATCTGTACACAACTTCAAACATTCTATACACATACATGCATACACACATCGATACATACATACACACATGCATATATATACACACACACACACACACATACACACACACACACACACACACACACACACACACACACACACACACACACACACACACATATATATATATATATATATATATATATATATATATATATATATATATATATATATATATATATATATATATATATAGTTAACCAGAGAGTCCATATAACTCCTGATGGAATCTTTAGGAATCACCAAACTAACATTATATGACGTGTTAACAATGGATGTTGACTAAGCAAAACGTAAGTGCTAATTATATAAATATAGGAGCTGATGTTTGGGTGTGTTTCGTAGTGCTTATCACAGTAGAATGATGAATGTTATGACCAAACATAAATATTTAATACCAACTGGGCAAAATTCAAGCAGTTGATATATTTAGCTATTATCCAAAACAAAGCACACTTCTAGCTAGTGACATTACCTATCAGGCAATTAAATTCGTTGCGAAGTTGTTTAAAGATTTATGGCAGTAGCAGACCGATCTTCTAATTATCTGTAGAGAACTGGTATCACAAGAAAAAGAAGTTCATCCCTCTACTAAGCGGTAAGATTGCACGATATTTTGTTACATCTATGTAAAACATAAATTCCGCATATTTTATATTTATATATATACATAATATGCGTGATTGTGTGTATGTGTGAGTGTGTGTATGTACAAGCGTGCGTGCGTGCTCCATTTATACTGACCAATGTCGTGTGGTGTTAAGCAGAGCGACAAGCTTTATATTACAGCCCTAAAATACGATGATTCACATTTTGTCAAAGAAATTCCTTTAACAATACCTTGAATATTGCTCAAGAAACGTATCATCTCAAACTTAATTGAAATTGAAACCGAAACCATATTGGTGTCCAGCAAGCATCTTGCTATAGATGTGAATAACAGAAATCGAGTGTATCTTTGAATTACCTGGACATACCCCACTTTCGTTATAATATTGATTTCTCTATTTTGCTTTTCAATTGAAAAAAAAAATCAATACACACACACACATATATATGTATGTATATTTATTTATCATCAAATTCTATGCTTACAGATTCTGTAAGTCATCAGAAATCCTCTTCCTCTTTGTAAGCGTTTGTTTATGTTATGAATCCGAATGCAATATCTATTCTAATTCAATATATTTCTTGTTATGTACTATAAGAATGCATATGATGAAACCTTGAGAATTAGCTATAGATTGATCTGATATCATGATGGTTTATAACGTTTTAACACCTTGCAGATATGTCATTCATCATATCTAATTCTAATTTCAATGCTACGGTCATAAAGTTTGCATCATACTGCAGTTTGCCAAGGTTTATAAAATAAAACACCCAACACACTATAGTGCACATTATGTATAAAAGCGCCATTTTTATTTTCTATTTTTCATATGTTTTCATTGTTATATCTTTAAAATTCTACACGCAACCATTTTAACACACACAAAAGGCCATGCATTTGAAGTAAAAGAAAGCTTATATTCAGAATATAAATGATATCTAACAGATTAGCGTTCTGTATGATCATAGCAAACCGTAAAAGATGAAGCAGTAAAAAGAGAAAAACTACAAAAGCAATTGACGTTAAAAAATAGTTTGAAACGCAAGTAATTCGCTGTATATAAATCCTCACTATATACTAGAGATGGTAATTTCTCCGAACTACGTACATATACATGAGATTTATATTTGACATATAATGGTCTGTTTTACAGCTCATCTATTTCTAAATGTCATTATCAGATTTTTTTCAAATAAAGTGAAGTAAAATCAAATAGAAATCGAAATCACATTACTGTTCCTTTAACTCAAAAGCATTATAGTCTCTTTACTGTCCTTATTATAGCATACAGTATTGAGTCCTTATTCCGTTAGAAACTGACAATTATAAAGTGGTTAAAATAGGACCGACTGGCATTTACAGAATTTTAAAATCACCGAAATGAAACCACTATTAAAAACCCTGTTTTACAATGGCTTATGTATTTGAAGTATTAATTTCTTATAGAGACATGATTGATAGTATACATATTTAATAGTATCCTTATTTAATTATATAGTATGCATATTTCACGGTGGTGCACCAGCATGACCGCAGCCACTTGGCTGAAACCCATAAATAAATAAATAAATATTTAATAGTACGCCTATTTAATTACATCTGGTTCATGAATAATAATTGGTTGAATAGTGAATGTTGAAAATAAAAGTTGGCTCCAAAATAATGGTGGCTGAAATGAAACGAAACTTTATTCTTTTTACGTCTACCAGTTTAAAATGCCTGCCATTCCACATACATCTTGCAAATATTTGAAATGTTACTTATAAATTAAATAATATAAAATATAATGTGAGTACGATTCTATATCAATGGGGAATTGTTTTCCTGTTTTCTTCCAAAACTAGAAAAATAGAAGACAGATTTTACTTAAGTAAAACTTTTTTCTAAACTGAGGATTTCGGATGAGTCAAAAATCGAAGAGGTATGATAGACGTTATGCAGTTCACTAAGGAAATGAATTCATGCCATTATAATAACTATAGGATTGGATCACAATCGGTTGAAATATAGACTACATCATGAGCATGATCTTTGTTTCAGAGTGATAAAATGGTGGAATGGATATGCATAGATCAGAATATGATACAAATTGAACTTGTTTTGAATAACAGACACTGTTTGTTGATATATATACGATTTAAAAGAAAGTCACAACACGATAATAAATAAGAGGTTGAATATTTAATATATGAGATGAGTTATTGATCGAATAACTCATTTCATTTCTGAATATTGTATTTCGAGAGGCGACACGACAATTTTGAATGTGAGGATTCTTTATCAAAGTTCTTACACATAAGTACATTTTGTCCATGTAAATGGAAAATAAATATATTACAGTCCCTAATTCTATATTTGTTTGCAGCTGACGAATAATCAGCAAAACTATATATATATATATATATATATATATATATATATATATATATATATATATATATATATATATAGAGAGAGAGAGAGAGAGAGAGAGAGAGAGAGAGAGAGAGAGCCATATTTAATGATTATTTAAGATATACTATTTTCTCAGAGAATTCGACGCAAACAATGGAGACATAAAATATATTTTCATATATATTGTATTAGAACCAATCGCTAAGAGATTGCACGTGTTATTTAATACAAACATCAGTAACAACTAAAACAACAAAAAGCGCTAAAATACGTTGAACTTTTTTGTATGATAGAGTTTTCAATATGTTTGGTTGCAACAATATAACGTTCTATAATATAAAACATATGTTTAAAGTATTTTATTTATTGGGGTTATTGTATACGACAATTTAGATATGAAAATACGAAATAAAATTACACTTATTCAGAAGTATTGTGCGTTTAAATATGATAATACATTTTGTCTATTATCAGTTATGTACTTCAGCATGATAGTTGTATCGCATCCAAAGTTTCTAACAAAAGGTAAGACGACAAAAGATGCAAATTTCGATCTGTTTTGTTCTCCAGTCTGAATAAATACATCAATTTAACAGAAGTTATAATACACAAATAATTTACAAGTTGTGATATTTTATACAAGCAAAGACACAAACAATTATTTTCTCGGAAATCTCGAAAAAAATATATCAGAAGAATAAAGCTAGAAACAGAATAAACTTCTTGTGTCTTTCAGAAATACCTCTTCTAACACTTTCCCCTCTGCAGTTTTCATCCATCTAACTTTCATTCTGTATAAGAATCTATCTATCTATCTATCGATCAGTCAGTCTGTCTGTCTGCCTACACACACACATACATATATACATACATAAATACATACATATATACATACATACATACATACATACATACACACACACACACACACACACACACACATATATGTATATATATATATATATATATATATATATATATATATATATATATATATATATATATATATATATATATATATATATAAGGTTGAGGAGGGTATTGGATTTAACCAAACCCAAGAGGATACAGGTAATACCGAGTGAGTGTTGTATACCGACTAGTTTTGCCCCAGTCGTTGTATGAACAGGATTGGGGATTATAAGTCGTGTATTAGCGTGTGTATATGTAAATATATAAAAATAAAAAGATAAAGAGAGCAATAGTAAGGTTGGAGAAGTATTTTATGGATAGAGTCTTACAGCTGTTTCTGGGAAGATCCAGTACTTCCCTTCATCGGAGACAGAAAAAAAGAAAGGAATCTATTATTATATCCATAGGCGGATAGTTTAAATAGGATTATTTCCTTTCGATCATATCACCACATATATATATATATATCACCAAATCTATTTCCTCTATACTCTAATTCACATCAACACCAACAACGCATACAGACTACGTTCTTTCAATCCCATTCCACCGTCTATAAATAGGTTTGGCTGCATTCTAGAATATGATACTACTAACTACCTTTCCCACCCATCTCTTCCTTTATCTCTGTCTTTGGTTTATCACTCATAACCTATATACTAAATACGCGCATTCCTTCCTACTCACTAGACCTTTTAACCTCATCCCCCCATTACTCCTTCACTCTATATGCTCATCCCCTCTATCCTGTAAGATCAACTGACCATAAAAATATACCGCTACCATTCTCCACCTCTATCTCTCCTCTATACCTTTTCCCATTCTGTCTTCATGTCTTGACCTAATTACCGTGCGCTCACTTTTCACTTGACTTGGACGTTCTTCAAGTAAACAAGCAAAAACCATCGAACGCAGTATGGCATATATTCACCTCTGCTATCTATGCTGTATCAGCCTTTGTTCCTACATCTATTTCCGGATTATCTCCACAAGGATTACTTTACACGGATTTTTACACGGATATTTACTACTGGAATGAAACTACACTTCAAGTACTGTTCTCTCCTTTTTTTCAGTGCATCACACTCTATACCACTTCATACTAAAACTATCCGCCTATGGATATAATAATAGATTCCTTTATTTTTTCTGTCTCCGATGAAGGGAAGTACTGGATCTTCCCAGAAACAGCTGTAAGACTCTATCCATAAAATACTTCTCCAACCTTACCATTGCTCTCTTTATCTTTTTATTTTTATATATTTACACACACACACACACACACACACACACACACACACACACACACACACACACACACACACATATATATATATATATATAATATTAGGGATAAAAATCCCAATTTACAGGTAAGAACTCAATTAAAGTCAATTTATTAAAAATT